>NC_056743.1:1375084374-1375116874 GCF_019279795.1 Protopterus annectens
AAAAACATTAACAGCAAAATATCTGAACTCAAAAAACATCTAAACAAAATATGGAGAAACTCAAAGTTATACTAGGGAAAGGTTTATTCACTTTCCCTACTGTTGTATGACTTTGGAGTTGGTATATGTATTATAATTAGATTCTGCTAATATTTTGTGTTTAGATATTTTTGAGTTTTCTGTCAATCTTACGCATTTTAGATCTCCCTCTCTCTCTCTCTCTCTATACATATATATATATATATATATATATATATATATATATATATATGTATGGATAGTGTGTGCGTGCATGCGTGTGTGTGTGTGTGTGTGTGTGTGTGTGTGTGTGTATATATATACATATATATATATATATATATATATATATATATATATATGTATATTAAGCAAATATGACTATCAGTCAGTCTTGTTTAGGAGATCTTGAGGACGACATCTATGTAAGTTTGCAATCCACAATTTAGCCTTGTGTATTTTGGGTGCATATACCTGTAAGAATTTAGGATCCTTTCAGTTAGAGATAGCTAGGTCATTTATCTAGCATAGTTAGAGGTTTATCTTGTATATTCTGTCTTATACAATTGTTTTTTCTCTTCTATGTACAAATTGTTTACACCTGCATACATAATGTGTATCATTTTTTTATTTCTGTAGTATTTTTTTTGTTATGCTCCTAATCCAAGACTATCATTAAAACACCTAGCCAACATTTCCTATGATATTATTATTTCTTATATTTTAAGTGCAGATAACCCAGAGGCAATCTGTAAATTTGTATCCTACTCCTATACACGAGGAGCAAGGATGCTAAACCATCTGGGGATGAATCTGCAGTTACCCATCCATCTATCCAGATTACATTTAATTAGTGTATGAGAAGCGCTTTACTTTAGGAAGAGTGGAAGGCAATTCCAAATAAGTGGTATTTTTGTGTTATATATCTGGCCGTCAGATATGTCCTATTTATATTGCAAAAGCAACTGAGATGAATTAAACAATTGTTTATATCCCCATTGGAATTGCAAATGTGAAGTAGTCCTGACAGGATGGGTTCTATTGAGGCTCTGTACACAAGCCAGAGAGCCTGTCAGTAGCCTGTATGACACCAAGAAGAGTGACAAGGCTTTGAGATGGTCTGCATAATTTTTATGATTTAACGCCTTGATTTTCTTAGTAAGAAAATGCTGCAAGCATTAAAGTTGTTAGATGTTTGGATTGGTACATACTAAATGAGGCATTATACACAATGACTGGCCTCATGAGTGCAGAACACAGTGGAATGGTCAGATCCCTGGATCTGGATGCCACAGCCTTAGTATAAAGTGGGCAGGAGAAAAGGACTTTCTTATAGTAGTGGGTACTAAGATAGGTTCCCAGGTCCCTTACTATTGCAACAAATTTCTAGAGGTGCATTGCCAATGTGATAGTTGCTAGGGATTTCCTGTTTGCTAAAGGGTACTGTTATACATTTCCTGACATTTAGTTTTAGTCCATGGTTTTGACTCCAGCTATTGGCTTGGGAAAGACTCTCTTTGAGGTTCTTGATGTCTGATGGTGAGTTTGTGATGGCACCAAGTTTATAGTCATCTGCAGACTTGGTTATCCAAAAACCTGTAACATTAGTTTTGACCTCCTACAGGTAAAGCCCAAAGAGGAATGGACCAAGATCTGAAACATGGGGTATACTACTAGTGGCATGTCTTTTGGAGGAGATAGAACAGCCCACCCTAGTTTCTTGGGTTCTGTTTTGAGAAAAATTTCTTTCCAATGAATTATCATATAGTTGGGATTGTTTGTCTATGATACCTGTGTGTAGGAAGGTGCTGAATGTCTTTGCAAAGTCTAGATATTTGGTAAGTACTGATCTGCCTTTCATCAATTGCTTCAATAACCTTCTTGAAGATGTCAACTAGGTTAAAATGCAAGATCTACCCTTGACAAATCCAAACTGGCTTGGGTATAGAGTGTGTAGGTTACCATTGCTCTAATTTATTAATTCTATAATGATCCTTTCCTTAGCCTTACAGATGAGGCTGGTAAGACTTATGGGTCTAAACTTTCTGTGGTCTATTGATACTCCACCTTTCTGCATTGAGATGACATTTGCCTTCTATTTGTGTAGCACAAAATCTGTTTCTTGGCTGACATTGAATAGACTCTCTAGGACGTCTGACAACACTGTTTCAGTCTGATCAGTAAGCAGCCTAGCATGTTATTTGGCCCAATAGAAGCAGTGTTCCAGTCTTGGCTAGTGCCTTGGAGACCTGTTCATGGGATATTTGAGGGAGGTGTATAGATGTGGGTAGGAGATCTGGGATTCTAAGATGGGAGAGGGGGGTAAATCCATCCATCCACAAGCCTATTCCCCATATTGTTCCATGAGATCATGGTGTCACCCCAACAGTGACAATCATCTAGAGCCGAAACTCACACCACGGGGTGACAGCTCCCTGACACAGTGGGGTAGGGGTGAAGTCAAAGCTAAATTTATCTGCTAGACAGTATCAGGATCTAAATATGTGATATCATTTACTATCACCTCTGCACAGTGCTGGGCATTGTTTCTAAGGTTTCTGACATAGTTAAAGGCTTTGGGATGTCCTTTTTCTGGGTGGCTATTTTCACGTCATATCTGACTTAGCTTGATTTGATCAAGGTCTGGAGTTTACTTCTAAGTTTAGCAAGAGTTTCTTTCCATATTGGGAGTTACATTTATGTTTACATGAAATTATTTATTTATTTATTGTTATAGAGCCTGTTTATATTCAGGTTCCTCCATAGAGTGTTTATTTTTGAATTTGCTGTTGCATCTATGCAGCTATACACATATACTAAGAATTTGGTGGTTAAGGATTCCAAATAAGCAGTGGGGTAATCTAGTTGGAAGGAAATGTTGAATTTAGTCTGGTCATCACTGAGTTTAGGTAGATTAGCGTGGCATAATTCTCTGAATACAGAGGTATTGGATAATATTTTTGGCTTTAGGCTTAAGGTAAATGCAACTGATTTGTGGCCTGATTTGACCATGGAGGAAGGGAGTTACAATAGGTAAGGCATAATGCTGTCCCATATTGGAGAGGAGCAAGTCCAGAATTTTCACCTCCCCGGTTGCAGACTAACTGGCCCAGTTTGTATTGATGAAGTATAGAGATACCTGGGCATACTTGTTAGAAAAGATATAGGCTTCCCATTTAGTAGAAGAGTGGTTAAACTTCCTAGAAGAATGTGTTGATGCTTAATACTTAGGCATCCCATACAAGTTAAGCAGGAGTTACATGCTGAGGGGACGTAGCGGGCTCCTATAAGCTATGATGTAATAAGGGGTTTTGTTATAAGTTGGATACAGAGGAGTTCTAGATCATTATATTGTCTAACTAGTCTGAAGGTGAAGTATTTTTTTACAGCTATGGAGACATTACCACTTTTTTTGTTTTCATCTAGTCCAGTGAGCCTGAATGTGTGATAGACACTGAAACCCTGCACTGATGGAGTGTTCTCAATGGTCTTATACTAGGTCTCTGTGACAAAGCATATATCAGTGTTTTCCAGGGTAAGGAGGGCTTGTATGTAGTGCAGTTTTTGTTAAAGCTCCTAACGTTGAGCAGCAATACCTCTATGCTATACAAATTCTGTTTTGTTATGTTGGAAACATTTGAGGACAGATGTTGCCTAAAAATACACTATGGGAATGTGCAAGGTTTTTACCAATATATGAAAGCCTTGGGGGGACAGGTGCAGTCCATTCTTGGCAAGACAGTTAGGACTGTCTACTATGCCCTCTCAAGCTGAGAAAAAGGACTCCATTTAAATGACATCAGAAGCTAAGCCAAATGTTGAAGTCAATAATGTTTTGTTCATATTGTGGCATGATTCTTGATGATGATAAAATGCTGCTCAATGTTGTTGTGTCTTTCGGCTTTTCCCGGTTAGGGGTCGCCACAGCGGAACTCCGGTCCGCTAATGATTGGCAGTAGATTTTACGTGCCAAGTTGCCAACCCTGATGCACAACCTTCAATGAAGCTACGCCCATTCACGCATGTCTCCACGCAGAAGACACTCTAGCTGAGAATCGAACCAGACAGCATATTACTGTGTGGTGCTACCATAGCACCACCACCATGATAAAATGCTGCTCAATGATCAAATACTCCATCATATTTCACCTTTATAATCCAAGGATGTACATATCTTGTCATTTTCATATGTATACTTGTGGTGTAAGAACTTGAGTGCCTATGTAATCTGGTGAATTATGGCCCCTGCAGGGAGCTGACTGTGACACTTGCTTTGCAGACCCTGGTGGATGGCGCATCTGTAGTACAATTTGAGTGTTTTAGGCTTGGGATGTTTCCAAAGATGGAGACAGTGATTGTCAGTCCCAGGAAATCACTGGTTAGTTTATTAGTTTTCCAACTTCTTTGAAAGAGCTTTTTGTAGACAGAATGCTGACAGGTACAGTTCAAAATTTTGAGGAAAGGTCTTGTTAGCTGGGTAGGCAGGTTCTATAGCAAAATGGGTAACATAGTTGATAATGTGTGTGTACTAGGAAACTGTTGAATTGTCTGTATGTTCTGTAGTCTTGATTATTTCTTTCCACAAAATATTAGGATTGGGTAGAAGTTTATATTGTTTATACTAGAAAAGTGCCACTTTGTTTCTCTGAATGACTTTTTTGTTTTGTTTCTTACTTGAAGTATTCAAAATTATCATTGTGGCAGTTTATTTATTTAGTTAGTTATATATTTTTTTGTGACAAGAAAGTTACTCTGAGTTTTAGTAGGTTCAGGAATTGGTTTGAAAGTTATAGTTTCCAGTCTTTTTTTAAACTGCTGCTTGGTAGGAAAATACTTTGTTTATAGGTTTAATTGTACCTTAGCTAAGACAAATCAGGTTGGTGTTGGGTTCAGAAGCCTTAGTGATGCATGGCCAGTGATTAGCTCATCTATTTCTGATTGCATAAAGAATGTGGGGGGTGGGTAATCTGGTCTAGTGTTTTGTGAGAAGAAGGTAACATGGGCATGATCACTGAAATTACAAGGAAGTGTACTGATACTATAGCAATAACCCATGCCTGGGTGTGGGTAATGCTAAATTTACCCACGGTTGGCATGGTTTGGTCCTGAGGGCGAAGCCCGAGGGACCAAACAAAGCCAACCGTGGGTAATTTAGCATTACCCACACCCAGGCGTGGTTATTGCTATTATACCATGACATTATTTAAGAAAAGAAACTATTACTTTTCTTAAATAATGGCATAGTATAATGCCTGTTTACTGCCCTTCCGCAGATGTCTGGCATCCGCGGCAGTTCTGATGTACTGCGCCTGTGCAGTACATCAGAGTTGTGGCAGCAACGGAGAAAGCAAGATCTCCGTTGCTTTTTATAGCTATGTTAAATGAGTTTAACATAGAGACAGTTTTAAAATAAGCAACGGACATCTCCATTGCTTATTTTAAAACTGTCTCGCTATGTTAAACTCATTTAACATAGCGAAACACTAAAAAAGCAACGGAGATCTTGCTTTCTCCATTGCTTTTAAACATTGCCTCGCTATGTTAAATGGGTTTAACATAGCGAGACAGCTTTAAAATAAGCAACGGAGATGTCCGTTGCTTATTTTAAAGCTGTCTCGCTATGTTAAACCCAATTAACATAGCGAGGCAGTGTTTTAAATCGAAGTTATACTAATGGAAAAAAGTCCGGGCGACCGGACCTTTTTCCATTAGTATAACTCGATTTACAACGGGCACGCTGGCCAATCAGCGTGCACGTTTTGGGGGGATCATGGTATAATACAGATTTTTGAGGGCTTGTTGTTATAGGTTCATAGATAATTACAAGGCTAATGACCCCATGACTCCCACTGCATTGAACCATTGGGGAGCATTTATCAGTATTAGATGAGGTTTAGCTACTGAACAGGTTAGATAATATTTTTAAGTATCAGGAGGTAACATCATGTACCATGTAACATCATCCAGTCGTAGAACTGGGGTGATCTTTGCAGAGGGTTTTATAATCGAAGAAATAGAGGTTAATGTTATCTATTTCAGGCTTGAGACAGAACTCATAGATGGCAACAACATCAAAGTGTGAACATAAACATAGTCAGATTTATAGTTTAGTCCTCTATCAACAAACAGATAGGAATGATTATTCTGGTGCTAGTGTCAGCATGTAGAGAGATCTGATGATGAGTATGTAATAATCTTAGATAATAGCCATGGATTAGTTTTGATATTGTCAGAGAGTAGAAGAAGAATCGATAATGCAATGTGAATGGCTTTCAGTTTAACAGGAAATTCTTTAAAGTTACAGATGATAATTGTGTTCTTCTTGCATGTAGAGAAGAGTGAGCAGTAGGCATATATGAAAGAACTGAGAATAATAGATGATTAAATGGACTTGTCTGAAGTATGAATATTGCTGAGAGATGTGAGTGCATGGAAATGAGCATATGGAAGATTATAGAAGGCATGCTTGCAGTGAGTGTTATGGAGGATCATCACACATGATTAATACATTGCATAGTGCAGTAGAACGTTTTTTTCACTGTTTTTCACTTGGCTAGTTGCAAATTGCTACCTTGCTCCACCATAGTAATACATGCTAACCCTCACTCTACTCCTGATCCTAACTTTAATGTACCTTACAAAAAGCCCTGTCTGTAACACTACTAGTCTTCAGACAAATTTGATCTAAATGTATTGGTAATCATTCAGAAAAGGAAATGTATTTCCTTATTCAATGTACTGTGTGTCACTGTAGTGTGTTGTTGCTATAATGAAAGCTCAATATATTTTTGGTCAATGTTTTTTGTATTGTACTTTAAACATTTTGACCATTCATTTTATTATCTCATCTGTAGATACACACACACACACACACATATATTATATATATATATATGTATATATATATATATATATATATATATATATATATATATATATATATATATATATCGACAGATACAGAGATACAGAGAGATATAGATAGATATAGATATATATGTGCTCACATACGCACAAATACACACACACACACGCACACATGAACACACATGCACACACACACGCGCACACACACACACACACACACACACACACACACACACACACACACACACACACACACACACACACACACATACACACACATCTCACTGACACAGTGATTGACAGGCTTATTGATTAAAAAGTACTGAGAATTATTCATACAAGAATATAACTAGTTTTACCTTCTCCATTTTGATCTACTTGCTTGAGAGATTCAGGTATTGAAGGTCACATGCAGAGGCATAGCTAGTGGTAGGGCAAAGGGGATATCTGCTCCAGGTGTAAGGTGTTAGGATGAGAGACTGGTAGTTCCACATGGGGCTGTTTTGAAGTACCTCCATTTAGAAATGAATGCCAATACTGTATTTTCACTGCTGAAGTGTTGAAGCACTATGTGTGTGATATTGTAATTGTAAAAAAAAATAGCTTTGTTCATAGGTTCATAGATTGGTACTAGGCTATTGGACTTAGGGCCTATACAAGTCTAGCCATAACTATTCCCTGGCTATTTCTTCCAAAACTATTTACTTCCCTGGAACTCTGTCTAACAGGGCGACTGACGTGATCTCCGGGGTGAATTTCCTTTCTCCCATCCAATCGTCAAGGTTCCTTTTGAAGAGGTGCTCTGCTTGACATGTATGGGCAGTCTATTCCAGAGTCTGGGGAATCTCTGGGTCAGGAACCTATCCCTCCAGCATGTTTTGTTTATTGTGATGACAAGGTTTAGATCCTTAGAGCATGTGGCTCTGAGGGATTGGGATTTCTTAAAGTGTAGCATGTCCAACAGCTCTGCATTTGACATGACCTTGTATGTTAAGCAGAGCTCGCCTCTGAGTAGACGATATGCGACAGAGTATAGCTGGAGTTTTTTGAGGTGGTCAGCATAGGGAAACTGCTTTAGGCCTGTGATTCTTTTAGTGAGGTATTTCTGTGGCCTTTCCAGTTGTTGCAGATGTCTTGAGAGGTACATACCAAATGGGGCGTTGTATTCTATAATGGGTCTAATGAGGAATGAGTACAGTGGGACAATGACCTCCCTTTTTCTGGATGAAAAGCCCTTAGTGATGAGATGTGCCACATAGAAGGATTTCTTGACTGTTGTGACAATGTGGTTATTGAAGGTGAGACCACTGTCCACCTGTGTCGCTAAGTCTCTTATTGCACTTTCAGTGTTTAGTGTACTGACACCTATGTGGTAATTCACAGGTACATGTTTTTTCCCAAAGGGGATAACTATACATTTCATGGCATTGAGCTTGAGCCCATCATTCTGGCACCAAGCATCTGTTTCTGTAATGCCCTTTTGTAGAGTATCCACATCATTTGGGGATTCAATAATGGCTCCCAGTTTGCAGTCATCTGTGAACTTTGTTAGCCAGAGTCTCTTAGTGTTGGCCTGTACTTCAGAGAAGTAGATGCCAAACAAGAGCGGTCCCAGGACTGAACACTGAGGTACTCCACTTGTCATTGTCTGGAGCTGGATTTGGAGTTGGCTACTTTTACAGTGTGGGTTTTGTCAGTAAGCCAGTTGGCAACCCATTGAGTGACATAGGGATTAATGCCCAGCTTAGTAAGTCTATGATTCCAGAGTTGGGGATGGTGTCAAAGGCCTTAGCGAGGTCCAGATAGGCTGTGTAGACTGCCTTTCCCTCCTCCACGGCTCTGGAGACTGATTTGAAGAAGTCAGTCAGGTTCAGGAAACAAGATCGGCCCTTCACGAACCCAAACTGCGTGGAGTCCAGTGTTTGAAGGTTGCCAATGTCTTTGTTTATAAGTACCAAGATAATATGTTCCATGGCCTTGCAGATCAGGCTCATCAGACTGATGGGGTGGTAGTTCCTGGGATCCAAGGTGGATTCCCACTTGTGGAGTGGGATAACTGTAGCTGTGCACCACTCAGTGTATATAAGTAGCAAGTTGTTGTTTGTTATAGAAGATTTTTTGGATCCTCTGCTTGAAAAGATGACTCTTTTTGGTGGACAGTCTCAGAATTGGGAAACTGCACCAGTCATTAGGTTAGCTAGCAACAGTTCTGATCATATGTCACATATTTCTGAAAATGGTGGGAGTGCAGATACTCTGTCTAAGAAAACAATTAATATTATCAGCAAAGTGACAAAACTTCATTCTAGCAAAACCTTAACAACAAGACATTTGATTTTGCTCTGAGTAAACCTTATACCTTATACAACATTGATGGGTTGCAAGAACAACATTTATTTATCATATTTCCACACAGATTGAGCAGTGGCACAGTGGACAACAGTGCTCCTCTAAGAGCTTAGATATCTGGTTTTGTTTCCAGCTTCAGAATCACAATTACAGAGTCTGCATGTCTGTCTTGGGTCTACACGGGTCTCTGACAAGAGCTCACCTTTCATTTGAAATCCAACAGACATGCGGTTAGTAGACAGATGATGTTCTAAACTGCACCTATGTCCCATTTTGTGTGTGTGTGTGTGTGTGTGTGTGTGTGTGTGTGTGTGTGTGTGTGTGTGTGTGTGTGTGTGTGTGTGTGTGTGTGTGGTGTGGTGTTTCACCTCTGACAGACTGCCATGCCATCCAGGATATATTTCTGCTTCATGTCAGTTGTTTGCTGTGATAGAACCAGGGTCCCCAGGACACTGATCGGGATAAAGTGGAGATAGTCAGTCAATGGGTATATACATTCTTCAAACACAAGCGATAGATCTTGATGTTTAATATTTGGTTCGCTTCACCATTCACTCAAGGTGTGTAACCTGGAGAAGAAATCCAGTTTCAGATAACTAATCCAGGAAATTCTACCCTTAGCTTTTCTGTAATTTATTCACTGGGACTGTCTTCATAATTTTATTACTGGCCACCACCGGGTAACAAATTACTAGTACACAAATCCTCCTATCCATTTAGGAGCAATGCTACTGCCAAGCTAGTCAGACCTAAATATTCCCTTATAGGTTCATAGGTTCATAGGTAGGTACTAGGCTATCGGCCCAAGGGCCTAAGTAAGCCTAGCCAACAAGGTTCCCTGGCTTGCGCCACCCAAGAAAGTTAATTTCCTGTGCCCCTCTCAAGCAGAGCCACAGAAGTGATCCCCGGGGTGTATTTCCTATTTCCTATCCACTCATCAAAAATTTTCTTGAAGAGTGCTAATGAAGAACTTTGCTTGACATATATTGATAGCTTGTTCCAGAGTATAGGAAGTCTCTGGGACAGGAATCTATCCCTCCAGCATGCCCTTGCTATCTGCAAAAGATCTTTCTCAAGTTAATGTTATATAAAACTCTCTTCCTAACCACATTATAGAACTGCAAGATCTCTGACTTAAAAAATGAAATTATATATCTAGACATAAAACAAATGGACATGCTATTTGAATAATTAAATATACTGCATCTACATAATAGCAGCTCATGTGGAGTAGTGGTAGCTGCTGTGACTGGAATGCACAGGGTCCTGGGTTTCTCTTCAAGGGAAATCTTGATGAGTGGATGGGAAATAGAAAATTCACCCCGGGGATCTCTCCAGTGGCTCTACTTGACAGAGGTACTAGGAACTAAGGTCGGGTGGCACAATGCCAGGGTAATCCTATGGCCTAGGCTTGTAAAGGCTCCAGGGCTATTAGCCCAGTACACACCTATGAACTTATGTTTCAGAGATGTTGGCTAAAGGACTATAACTCTGATGCAATTGCACATAGAGTGACTTGTTACATCTCTGCACTTAAGACTGCACTGTGTGGCTCAACAATTTTAAATTGTATTAAGATTCACTGTACTGCTCACCATTTTTAAATTGTACTAAGTTTGCACTGTGCTACTCACCAATTTTAAATTGCATTAATACTACATAACAGATTCTTACTGTGCTACTTCAGCTCTTTACTCAGAACTGCATCTATTTGCACTGTCTCATTGGTCTGCTTTGTTTGATACTTTATACCATTTTTTCTATGCCAAAATGTTTATGCAGTTTTCTGATTGCTATTTGGATAATTAAATATACTGCATCTGCTGTGCAACTAATGTGCATATTATTTTGCCATCTGTCCCTCAGTTGTACCCCTAGAGGCAGAAACACCTAGGCCACTGTACCCTATCATGATGCTCAACACTGGTTGCAGAAGGCCATATGTACCAATTGCTTGTGCACTTTATCATGTAATATATATATCTGTTTTAAGTCTACACAACTGCTAATGATCTGCTAAGTTATCCAAGTCTTCCTCATCTGAGAGCTGATCATGCCATGGCTGTCATACAGACAAACATCAGGATTTTTTTTGCTGTATGCCCTTGCCTTGTGCTGTATGACATGGTAAGCACTCCAAGGGTAGGTATCAAATAATGCTGTGGGAATGTGATATCTCTTCTGCTTCCATGACTGATGCAGACTCTTATGAAGCCTTTATTCCCTTTATATTTGGAGAGCTGATATTACATCACCAATCTCTATGTGGAATTCATTATCTGAAGTTCTGCCCCAGTGACATGCCACCCCTGGGGAGGGTCAGCTGAGAATGCCTCTTCTTTATTACCATATCAAGTCATATTCCTAAGTATCCAGGTTGTTAACTAAGCCTCAGCTGCTTGTTCTCAGTGAGGGCTTCTTCCATCTCTACCACAAGGCTGGTTTCCAATAGCTATTTTACATCCAAGAGATACTGAAACACATCTTTTAGTTTTATTGCTGGTAGTCAAAACATATGTGAGAAGGACAAAGCCTTTTCCTTGACCAGTTCATAGTCATTACAAAATTAGTTATTCTGTCCCATCACAGCTGCATAGACTAAAGTGTTCTTTCACACTAGAAACCCTTTCATTTCTTCTGGCTCTGGCGATTTTGTCAGTGGTACCATATAATCAACAGTAAAGCATTTAATTGTTCCACCATTTAGCTCATGTGTCTCCAGAATGTCAGTACTGAGAGTTCCACACTGGACGCTTAATTTCAAACAACTTATTTTCTACTTTTTTATTCTTTTGCAGAAATTACTAAATTTTCTTATTTACTTTAGAACTTCAGTATTTTGGGACAATTACCATTTTAAAAGTACCTGGTCTACAATTTCTCCAATCATGATGTTTTTGGTGTCTGTCCTCTCTTGCCTTGCCTCCTTGATACCAAATTCTGTCTGGAAAACACAACACTTTAAACAGTGATCCTGATTTCAGTTACTTGGGTCTGTTTTCTCTTTAGAAGTAAATAAAAAGAAAGAAAAAAAGAAAGTGTGACACCCGTGCACTAGCCCAGCAATCAAAGAGCCTCAATCCTCACCACTAACACCAGTGAGGGACATCCATATACGGAAAGCATAATAAATACACACACAGTAATGTACAATTTCCCTTAAGAGCACACAGGGATCACAGTCTGGAGCTGGTCTCTCCCTTTCTCTCCAGGTCCCTAATAAGACTCCCCACTGGCACAGCTATATGGTCCAGATCTCAGCCTAGTGGGCACGCTAAAACCTCCAGCACCCTCTCTGTCCAACCAGTGCTGCATGTCCCTGTGAAAGTAGCTGACACACACACACTTTGAGATGAGTTATATACAACCATACAGACACTCCTGGGGAAGGCTGGTACAGGTTCTCCAGCTGTGCCCCTTTTAGCCAGACTATACGGTAGTACCACTTGCCACCACCCACTAATATTTATCAGCTACCAAAAGACCCTTATGAAAGGGTGTCCAATTATACTGTGCAATATTATTATCCAAATGGTAAGTGCAACTGAACAGTCAAGGCTTATTGGAGTGGCTTGGCCAGTATCAGAGCTTAAGTTATCTCTACACAAAACAGCCACAGTTAAAAGGTTTAAACATTTTTAATAATAATTAAAACATAAGACAATACTTATTACTACACAGTGGTACTCAAGAGTTCAGAGATCACAGCGAAATGTTTAAAATAATACAGTAGAAAAGTTCTGACATCACAGAAAAATAAACTAGTCTAATCTTCCTATTTACAGGCTATATCTAAGAGAAAACACAGTTCTAAAATAAACTTACATATAGAGCAAGACAGTGCTGGTGATGTTGAATGTTCTGAAGACAAAATGCTAAAATGCACTCATTCTTTCTGTCCTTAAAATGATAACACATTACCATTGATTCATTTCAGATTACATCATTTATTTCTGGTTCCCAGGCTAACAGAAACTCAGAGATTAATAGCCCTTTTGATCTTACAGCTGATCAGGAAGCCAGACCAATAAAAGAAATTATACATGTAAATTCTAGCCATTAACTCTGGCCTCAAAACAATAGGCAGAATGCCTCTCTCTAGACATCTCGGCTCCGAGTTTTAGATCAAAAAATTTCACAATGCTTGACTTATCAGCTTTTTTACAGCAGAGTGCACTGTTGTTACATTTATGTCAGTTCAACATCCAATACAGTCTTTTTACATTTAAGAGAACAAGCCTGTGGCTTACATTAATATTTACAAATGACAGAATTATCTGCAAAATTCTATCTAGCTAGGCTGGCAGCCTTCACCTATCTTCGTACATCTCTCCCACCTGGAGAACTCAAGATAGTTGTTTAAATGACCCTTGAGAAACGTTGCTTGAGAGGGTTAGGTCTATCTGAGTATACTTTACCCCATTCCCTGTCTTGAGAGACCATCTGCATTGGCATTGTTAATCCCACTGGGGTGCTGCACTGACATACCATATGCTTGCAACCCTAGGCTCCATCTTAGCAACTGGTCATTTTGTTGGCTGGCTCTGTTTAATCTTGGTAAGCAACGGCAAACCCTCCTGCTCCTGCTAAGATATGATCTACCAGCCTCTGGAAAGTCACTGGGGGCATTTTTCATCCCAAAGGGCATCTTTGTGAACTCATACAAGCCAAGAGAAGTCACAAAGGCTGACCTCTCTCTAGCACTGGGAATTAAGGGCCCCTGCCAGTAACCCTTGGTAAGATCAATGGTGGTAAGATACTTAGCCCCACCCAGCTACTCTAGGGCCTCATCTGTCTTAGGCATGGGGTAAGCATCTGACTCTGTGTGACTATTTAATTTCCTGTATTCCACAGAGAACCTGGTGCTGCCATCCTTCTTTGGCACCAACACCACTGGGGAGGCCCAGGGACTGTTGGACTCTTGAATTACCCCTAGTTCCAACATCTCTTGTATCTCCTCCTTCAGAGTCTGTTTGACTGTCTTGGGCACCCTATAAGGCACATGCCTAAATAGGCCTTTGGGGACTTGTATCCACCTGGTGCTGCACCAGATGGGTCCACCCTGGTTTCCCAGTGAAGATGTCCCCAAACGTGGACATGATGGGGGTTGGTGCCATGCAAACACATGCCAGTGAGCACATTAATTTATCCCACACGCATGCAGAGAGGGCCAGCAGTATGTGTCTCTTCCACCATGTAGCACACTACCCTGAGATACTGGGTGTCATAGACTGCACTCATGCACATCAAAGTACCACCCATTGAGGATGGTAGAGTATATGTCAACTGCAAGGGGTATCACTCCCTCAACTCCCAGGTCATGTGCAATGCCCAGGGCATTATCATGACTGTGTGTCCTGGCAGCCCTGGCAATTTTCAAGACTCCAATATCTGGCATGCATCACAGCTATACCAGATGTTTGCCGAGGGGGACGTCCCGTACAACCATCTACTGGGGGATGCTGGCTATGCACTGGAACTGTGGAGGATGAAACCCATCAGAAATGCATACACACCTACTGAAGAATGCCATAATGAGGCATGTGCACAAACTAGGAATATCACAGAGCATGTGTTTGGGCTGCTCAAGTCATAGTTCTACTGCCCCAATATATCTGGTGAAGCCTTGTAGTATTCTCCAGCTACATGTGGACAGATGTTCACAGTATGTGCCATGCTACACAATATGATCCCGTGGAATCACCTGCAGCAGGAACCTCACAGGGAATGGACACACAGCCTCCACCAGTGCCAGGTCCCCACAGCCACAGCAACAGGGGGCCTCAGAGGAGGAACCCCCTGAGGCCTGTCCCTGTAGGCAGACGTAGGCATACCAGTATGTTCTGGCCTTGGCAAACAGGCAGCGCATAGCACATGCACTGACAACCTAGGGTCATATGGACTGACACCTTACTCTGACTCATATACATAGTGAAAAGGATGTCAGCCGCACCACACAACCTGTACCTTACCATGTATTGGCTGTGTACTGCATGCATCTGACAGAGTCAGCCCTGAAGCACTGTTATATCTGCAACAGACACAAGGTAAGTCCCACTCCTTTACAACAAATGTATGGGGTACTAGACTATGGTAGTATATGTATGGACCTGCTGCATGTATGCAAGGGAATGAAGTGAACTACTGGGCTACCCTGCAGAGAACTAACAGCTATGTGGGACAACATGAACTCCCTGTCCAATACTAGCTGCCCCATAATATGCAGTAGGCCACAAGGCAGCAAAACGCACTGCACTATATGAGGGAAATGACAAACAGCGGAGTCATAGGACAGATGCATGACTGTTAATGCTAGAGTCCCCTACCCCCAACACACCCATGTCCCCATACACCAGCAGTAACAGTATGTTTGCAAGGTTAAAGCAGTGGATCACACTATCCCAGGGCTCTCCCAATCAACCTGGCGACATGTTCTAATTCCTCAATATGTAGGAGTTAAAGTGTATATCTGTCTGCTGTTGATAGTGTCGGGAATTACACTTCACTTTCTGGTGGCTGGCGTGGCTCAGTGGGCTAAATACATTACATGGTTGATGGTGTTCATGGTTCAAAGCTGGCTGTCCCTGCAATTTTGCATATGAGGTACTCCTATGGTAGGAGTCCCAAGACTGTCAATATGACACTATTTTTTACTGCAAGAAAGATGGACAAAGCCAGAGACAATGGAGGGACAGGGGGGACACAGCTATGGACAGTACACATGCTCTGAGTAACCTAGAAGGTGACTAGTATAACAGCAGTTTGGAACAAGGTAGAGTAGCAGCAGGATGTAACAGCCTTCATGTAACTGCGTCAATACCTACAACTCAGTAGGCACCATGTAGTAGTATACTACCAAAAAAAAAATTTGAGGAGCAGAGCAGACATATGGGGCAGAATGATGGACATCCTGCTAAACATGTATAGTCAGAGTGTGACGTCTGTAACCCAGTGTGTGCTGTTACATCATGTACCCCAGTCACAGCATACCTACAACTACTTAAAGCAGGAAATATGGACACAGCCATGAACAGGAGTGGGACAAAGGCCCACATATAAGGAGAAGGATTAACTACTGGCCAGACAAATGTAGAAAGTGCAAAGAAGAACAGGTCATGCAGTAGCATGGGTATCCTGCTGTGTATGCTGTCAGAAACTCAAATGTTTCTCATAATTTCCTAACATAATTCTATAATGATTTACCACTGATGTACCAGAATATCACAATGTTATGTAATATGTACTAGACATATGATGTAAAAGACTACAGAGTATATTACCAATCTGTAAACACCCTAGGTATGACTCAGATATTATTTGCAGCTCACAGCCGGGGAATACTTTGGACATAATATCAGGGAGGTGCAGGACTGTTGAATCAGGTGCAGCAGCCAATTGGCTGTAGCACACAAAATCCTGGACTGGAGTACAGGTAGGTCTGACTTGGAGTCACCTTGGAATTACTGACAGCAACACTGGGCAGACTTCTTCACTTAGCTAGTGTCAGCCCATGTCTGATGTTTCTGCCTAAAGAACTGAGATGTGAATATATCTCTGTGCATACAGACAGATATGTCTATGTATCTCTCTCTACCTATCCCACTCAGACATGGTTATCCTAATCTATCAGTATGTGGCACATATACATATAGTTATATATGTAGCTATCTGTCTATCTATCTATCTATCTATCTATCTATCTATCTATCTATCTATCATCTATTTATCTATATATCTATAGGTAACAGATTGTGTATGTATATATATATATATATATATATATATATATATAACAGATTATCTCTCTCTCTCTCTATATATATATATATATATATATATATATATATATATATATATATACTCATATGTATATATTTATCCCCATCACTTGTACATTAAATGTAACTGGTGGCATATGGAATTAGTACTGTGAGCTGTAATGTGTAATAGTAGGTAGGTAGGGGTTCTAGTGTGACATCAGCCACTGTGTGTGTGTGTGTGTGTGTGTGTGTGTGTGTGTGTGTGTGTGTGTCGATATTACCAATACAGCAGTACAGAAAGTCTCATCAGGCCTATGTCTGTGCAATGGTAAATCATTTTATGGCCCTGTGAGTAGTGTCCTCCAAAACAATGGCCTTCCTGGCAACAGCTGCTGATGTCATCCACCTTAACAGCACTGTTAGACACTCACAAAACACATACGCTCCATGGTGCATGTGATAAGTACTTAGTGCTGTAGTATATACTACTAGATAAGTATGGGTCCAAATTTCAGAGGGCAACTCTGTGGGTGTGTGTGTGTATGAAACTATATCCCCTTGCAGCAGTGTACCTGTCTCACTTATGTGTGTGCAAGAGTTATACATTTTAAGATCATGTCAACCCCCCATTTGTCTCCTTTACAGGACCTGCTGATGTTTTCCACCTTAACAGCAGTGGCAAACATTCCCAAAATGTATAAGCTCCATGATGCATGCGATACGTACTCAGTACTATAATATATATAACTGGATAGGTAGTGGATCTAATCTCAGAAAAAAACAATTCTGTTAGTGAGAGAGAGAGAGTGTGTGTGTGTGTGTGTGTGTGTGTGTGTGTGTGTGTGTGTGTGTGTGTGTGTGTGTGTGTGTGTGTGTAACTATACCCCCTTACAGAAGTGTGGCTGTTTTACCTATGTGTGTGCAATTGTTATACATTTTTAGGCCCTGTGACTACCTGCTGCCCCTAAAAAACCCACATCTACGTAGGCATACATCCTGTCTGCCACCACCTACATTTGTAATTACACAACATCTAGGTGACATGTATCAAGGGTGGCATGCATTGTCACAGAGTATGCAGGCAGGATTATGCTGTCCACCCAATTGCCCCTGACACACTGCTCTACACAGACGCACCAAGGTAACCATACACATGTAAACCTTGCCTTGCTGATGTCATATTTCTGCTTTGCTACAATGCCATCCTGAGCTGCTGTATTGCCACCAAGTCTCCACAGTGTAGCCACTCACACCCCTGCAAAAGAAACATAACAAAGTTCTGAGAGACACATGTCAGACTGCGACACTTCCGCCAATCTTACAGCATGCAACAAAGGAACAAACATGTTAATGTGTACTCATGACAACTGCCAGCAGACAGCACCTGTCATGGCATAACAGAACCACAGTAAACATTGTCATGTAATGAACTATAGTCACCTTGTGCATCAGACACATATTTGCATGTCCCTGCATTGATGTTATTGTTGGCAGGGATGTGGCACAGGTATCATCCCATGCACAGGATGTGGTGCCAGAGGCCTAGGCTGTGAAAAACAGTTGACATCATGTATGGGAGTCAGGAAGTGGTGGTGGTCAGCTGGGCCATGGAGAAGTGCCATGCGTGTGTCTGTTGGTGATCTGCATATGACAATGATGTATGAGTGTGTGTGCATGTGTGTACACAGTCAAGCCATGTGCTAGCCCTACACATAGTTATGTTGGACAGCAGTGGACCGTACAAGGCAGACTGGACAGTTCACCATCTCTGGCCACAAACATGGGAACTGACTCTGCCAGGAGTGGCACTGGCACCACTATGCCCAGGGTCAGATGTGGTACTAGTCGCTGATGGTGACTGGTGTCTGCTGGGCCTGTGTCCCTCATGGGACTGCCCAGGACCACATGCCAACGGCCTGCCACATAGTGGTGTGGACAGCACCTTCCCCTTTTCAGTGCTGGAAGTATTGCCCCTACGGGAGCGTAAGCATGCATGGCCATGTGGATTCTCAGTGGATGTTGTTGCTGACCTACGGCCACATGTCTGATGCCTTACTCCCACCATATGTTCTAGCACAGACAATGTCCAGTCAAGGACTGACAATGTCTCACCCCACCATCTGTCCACTACATCAGTGAAATGATGCATGGCATCACCAATGTTGTGGATGGAGTCACAGATGCCAGACAGTGATGCATCCATGATCTTGAGCATCCATCTAGTGTTGCATTAGGAATGTGCCTGTGCCTCCATGATGGACCAAAACATGCAGCGACTGACTCATGACGTGATACCTGTGACAGGTTGTGGATGGGCAGTAGTCCTCCTTTGATCACTCCTGTCAATCTGCCTTTGTGGGACCTCACCAGCTCTCCAGCTATAGTTACTGTCAACAGTCACTGATGCCATAGTCACCACACTCTCCTGTTCGATGTCACCAAACTCTGACTGTCCAAGTACTGGGTATGTGTGGGCATACTGACTGTATGCAGGGACATTGGGGGAGGAAGTGGGATATCAACCTATGGGACAGATTCAGCCCCCAACAACCCCACCTGTGTCTCACTATGGCCACCACCATCATCATCATCAGAGTGTGATGAGACACTGACATCAGGTTGTAAGGGGGACAAGCTCAAACCCCCATGGTCACCAATGAGGAAGAAGACAACATACCTACATTAAAACCTGCACTATTATGTCTGCTGATCCACACACACACACACACACACACACACACACACACATGCATACAGGTGAGGTGCCACAACTGCATTATATATACCACATCTTATTTCTGATACCATGTACAACACACAAGCAATCTGCAACATACACAGACAAGACAGGGCCTTAATAACATGCACTGCAACTACATATATACCCATGAGATAAGTGATATGTCAGTGTATATGATGGACCTACACCTAAAACACAGTACACCCATGTTCACCATACTATTTTCTCCTTTATAGCAGACAGCATAGATCTTCACAAAAATAACTGCATATATGTCACAACTCCTGCAAATACTCTACTGTGATTACTGATTCAGTGCACTGCAGTGATCCCCTCCAAAAGTGAACATACAAGTATTGTACTCTGGCTAAGTATAACAGTTATGTCTATGAAAAACTGGCAGCCCTTAACATTCTTAGGGTATATGTGAGCCATACCAAAACTATTTCACACTCAACAGCTATAAGATGTTGGACTCTGGCCACACCAGATGTACCTATGGAAAAGTGAGGGAGAGGTATTGTCATCAAACGCAAATGTGGAATTGTTACAGTATAATACATGCGTATATCAACATGTACAGTAGGAACTGTGATACTGCCCAAATTACTGACATTCTGAGTATGTGTGCACAAGTGTGCGGTAAAAACAACCCCCATCCCAAATGCAGGTTGACTTGACATCCATGTATTGGTATGCAGAGGCTGCTACAATGACTGCTACACTATTACAGTGATGAACACAGGCTGCTTACATGGATGCTCCACTGCTGTGGAAGCTGTGCCAACCACCTCCACGATCTATGGAGTGATGGATGCTTGGGAGCTGGTGGTTGATCCCAGGTTTGCCAGGAACTCCTCTGTGGCCAAGAGTGGTTTATCTACTGCAGGCCCTCCAAAGGTGGCAGCAAGGTCCCTGGCCACAGCAGTGGCCCTTTGCTGTACAGCATTTATCATATCACTAGCCTGGTGTCAGACCTGCTCTAAGCTTTTTTCCTGTAGCCCCGGTGTACTGATGCAATGAGGTCAGCTCACAGTGCAGCATGTTGTTCCTGATTCTGGTGACTTCTGGATATCAGTATGTCATGATACAATCTGAGGCCATCCAGGATAATGTAATTTTCAGCAGCAGAAAAAGGTGGGTGCCTCCATCTGTACACTGTTCCTGAAAGACAAGAAGAGGGGAACACATCACAGGACCACATACATTGCTTTCCACTATGTACACACCCTGCACATTCAAAGTCGCCAGCAGTATCCTCCACTAACTACCACATCATACCCCACCATCTCCCACCACAGTATATATGTGGCTATCAGCAACATAGTGGCAATACAGCATGCGTTTTCCTCCTCATCTTGCTTTTTCCTGCTACTTGCTCCTTGTTCTCTAAAGAGTTCAACTGCATCTTTTCTGTTGCATTTATTACTGCTTGTTTATAGCCTGTCTAAATTGTAAGTGTTATTCTAAGCCTCTTATTTTTGGTTTAAGTACTTGGGCTTTAGGCCCAACCCTTAAGTCTCCCTGGCATTTCTCCCTTAGATTCTGACAAATATGGATGGACAATGTCCTATCGTTTCTCCAGCCAGTCTGGTTGATATGGGCATCCTGACACAGTGTAGCAACTGCCTTATGTACATGGACAATCATCTACTACCACCACCTAGGAACACAATTTTTGAGAGATGCAGTTACATTAGGAAACTAGAGTCAATGCTCTTTCCCTCTCAAACCAGTATGTCTGGCACCAAAAAGGTTGTCAGCACAATCACTACATCTCAAGCGCCACCCACACCTACATAACACATACCCTCATATGTAGAGATCATCAACATAAATATACCCAAAAAAGGAGACCTCCGAGGCAAAAACACACATGATCTCCACAGCCCCCCATACCACATACCATGTATAGTTCACACACTTGTGTCTCACAGCCATTAAGGCTTCACCATAAACCCAACATATTAGTCATAGGAGACTCCATAGTGAGACACACAGATGTGCCTGTCACCAGGCTGTATAGGGAGAAAGTCATGGTTACTTGTCTGTCAGGTGCCAGAATCTGCCATATCCCATACGCACTGAAGTCTCTCAACAACAGGTACAGTTATGACTCTGTCATAGTCCATGTTGGAGTGCATGACTTGAGATGTACCTACCTAGACTATATGAAGAGAGACATGATTGAGCTCGTTGATTATGTGTCCCAGGCAGGTATGTCCCTAACCTTAAGCAGCATTCCGCCATCACCCAGAATGATGCCTCAATACAAACAGGAAATGAATGACTTTAACAATTAGCTTAGTTTCTGGTGCCATTCCAGGGGGATCCAGTACCTGACAGCCTGGGAAGATATGATCGACAGACCATGATGCTTTGCCAGAGATGGCCTGCACCTGTCCCACCTGGGCTTCAGGCTTCTGGAAAAGGTTCTTGCCTCTCCCATAGTGCCTTTTTTAGGAAAAGTGATGAGGTTAAGACTACTAACATAAAAATGTCAACAAAACACAAACAAATGCTAATGCTGCTAAATGCTAGGAGTCTAAACATGAATCTGCACTCATTGCAAGTAGTCTTAACCCTGGAAAATGCTGACATCTGTTCAGTCACAGAAACATGGTTCAAAGCTGTGGAGAGCACCCCAGCCTTACCTGGTTACCCATCCTATCAGACATTCAGACCTCAAACTGTGGGCAGTACAGCCAAAGGAGGTGGAGATTCAATATATATCAAATACATACACATCTCCAGACTGGTCAAACAGTATGACACATAGGAGGCACTCCAGGTGCAGTTAACCATTGACAAAACCCCTATTCAAATCATAGCTAGTGACTGACCCCCAAAACTGTCTCAAGATGCCTATTCCGCCTATATGGACATGTGCGACTCTATTGGGATTCAGCTCTTTACCCTGATCCTAGGTGACTTTTACTACCCAAACATATATTGGAAGAACTACTCATACCAGAACACAAATGCCCAGAGATTCATCAATGTTGTCAATGCAAACACCTTGGAACAGCTAGTTGATACCCCCACAAGAGGTGAAAATATCTTGGACTTGGTATTAAACAACACGAGTAACTACTGCAGCATCCCTGCAGTATCATCCTCCCTGGTAAGATCTGACCATAAAGCGGTTACTTTTGAAGTCACCATCTCCCACAGTACCTATCTTGCTAGGGTTGGACATAAAAACTTCTCTAAAATTGATTACAGCCTACTGATGGATGGTATAAACAACTTCACAGCCCCCTACCCTCTGTAGGAACTGGCACCAATATCCAAAACCACAGAAAAGCAGTATGCTAGCATTTGTATAGATGCATGGAATCAGGAATATCCAACAGAACTAAACCATCCACTGCAAGGATAACTAAGCCTGTCTGCTGGACATCTACAATAAATAAACTCTATAACAAGAGGAAAACATTGCTGTCCAAGACCAAGAAGGAGCAGGTGCCCAATTGGAAGCAATGTCTCCTTAGCCTGAACAAGCAATAAGAGCACTACTGAAATCCTCCAAAGCAAACTTTGAGTCCAAATTGGCAACATCTACTACAGACAATCATAAGTCTTTCTTCACATATGTCCGCAACCTCAAAGGAAGCACTCACATCTGTTCAGAAGTGGTGGGCAAGGACACCACATATACAAATGCCATAGATATTGCAAACTTGCTTGCTGACAGATTCAGTGAAAATGTCACACCTCTGCCCCCCCCCCACATCAGTAGATCAGGACATCCCCAGTATGTGCTGCCTTCCCCTTATATCTAGGGAACAGGTCATTACTGCCCTTTCAAAGGCAACAAATATAGTCTCAATGGGAACCGGTAACATCCCAGTCTGCATCTTACATTAACTCAGGCATTAACTTGCAGCACCATTAGGCACTCTATTTAACCAAAGCCTGAGTACCGGCTTTGTTCTAGCTGAGTGGAGAACAGCCACTGTCATTCCTTTACACTACGGTGATCATCCACTGATCTGGGAAATTATAGACCCATCCGCCTATCTAGCCTGATCTGCAAGGACATGGAACAGATTATCATGGACCTCATTAACAAGGACAATGGCAACCACCAAACACTCGATTCCACACAGTTTGGCTTTGCCAAGGGGTGATCATGTCTGCTTCATTTGGTCAACTTCTTTGGGACAGTCACCAAAGCGATGAACAAGGGAAAGACAGCGCACACCACCTAGCTTCCACCTGGCCAAAGCCTTTGACATTATTCCCCTCTCAGCCATTACAGATAAACTCTCTCAAGTAGGCCTCAATCCATATGTTACCAGATGTGTAGCAAACTGGCACACTGATAGAACCCACCTTGTCAATACAAGGGATGCCACCTCATGCAGGTAATCTCGTAACAAGTGGCATACTCCAGGGTTCTGTCTTGGGGCCTCTGTTATTCAGCATATACTTTTCTGAGGTGCAGGGCAAAACCAGTGGGCTATGGCTGACCAAGTCTGCAGATGACTACATGCTGTGTGCTGTCACCAAATCCCCTAGTGATGTGGATATCCTCCAAGAGGGTCTTACTCAGACAAATGACTGGTGCCAGAAACATGGCCTCAAACTGAATACCACAAAATGCATCATCATCCCATTTGGGGAGAGTGACGTTGCTACAAATTATCACATTAATAACAATGTCTGAAGCACACAATCAGGTGTGAGGGATTTGGGCTCGCAGGTTGATAGCAACCTGACGTTTGACCACCATGTTGCTTCTGGTGTATGGAAAGCCTCCTATATGGCCCACCTCATAAGTAAGGGTATCCCATCCAGGTACAAGGAGGTAATTACATCCCTGTATTCTTCCCTAATAAGGCCCATTATTGAGTACAATGTCCCTTTCAGCATGTACCTCGCAAAGCACATGCAGCAGCTGGAGACACCACGGAGGTTCCTCACCAGGAGAATCCAGGGTCTCAAACATCTAAAATACAAAAATAGGCTAAAAGCCCTATCCCTCTACTCAGTTTCATGCAGACTCCTCAGAGGTGACCTCTGCCTGGTATGCAAGGCAATCCCAGACCCCACCTTGATGGGACTGCTGCATATCCGTAATTCAAGCTCCACTCGTGTAACCTGTACCTGCACCCTCAACCTGGTCTGTGACATCAACAGGACTTGTTGGGACAGATTTGTGTCCCACAGACTCCCCCATCTGTGGAATAGACTCCCTCTCCACATCAAGCCTTGTACCACTTTACCCCTGGGCAACTGGATGAGAAACAGAAAATACACCCTTGGGATTCCACCCATGTCCCTGTTGTACTGGGACATTGGGTTCTGACTTGTATAAACATGGGCTAACCTCTTGGCTAGTCTTATAAAGGCCTCAGGGCCAATAGCCTAGTAACCTCCTATGATCCTATGATCCTATGAATACCAGTTATGGTGCTGTATGCTGTGATGGAGTGTGTTGTTATGTCTACACTCCCATCAATGCCATCTACTGTGCTGTGCTGTGTCCCCTATGGGCGATGTCCCAGCACCATGTCATACAGCCACTGTCTGACAAATAGGTGAGTGTTACTACAAGTATATGGGGATGGTCAAGCGACATCTGTGTGACACAATGGCAGACAGCACTGCAAACATGCTGTAGGGTATCCTCCCTGTAGGTGTCCGACTTATGTAGTACACAGACATATGTGGAATGTGTACATGTGCCTGATATATGTGGACCCTCTGCCAGAAAAATGTGGATGTCTGGCAAATAGCTGGATAATACGTAATGGTTGTTCTTTGACTATCTCACTCCACAACCCTCAGAAAACAGATGTGGTACAGTCGTATGTGGTGGTGTATTCATTCCCTTACTTGTATGCTCAATATGTACACTGTGTCGCTGAGGTCAGGTCTGTGTCCCCCAACTGCTACTGGCTATGACCTGCAGTCCTGCTGTAAGGGGTCACCAGGTATGCTATCCATAAATCTCAAGCAATGAGATATGGATGTCAAGTACACAGTGACCTAGCCAGGGTACATCAAGGACAGTCAGGGACACCTGGACAATGTTTGTACTATTCCTGTGTGACATTCACAGACTGAAAGGAGCTGAATGACAGTACATCATGTGATATGCCAGTTGTGTCCACCATTACTTACTGTCGCTATTGTCTTACACACAATCCAGTAGCATTCATAAAGGAGCTGACCATTGTAGGAGAGACTCAGAGGGCCAGAGCTGTGATCTATGTCACAGCATGCAGAGTTGAAAGGGCAGCCTGTAGATGCTGGACAGCTGACTATCAGCAACATGTCATAAAAGATATGTACCACAGGCCTACTGTTGTTATCCCTATTCCCAATAACTGCATCCTCCCATCTGTTTCCCATTACATGGGGACATCTATCACATACCTAGTAGAGTGCTGTACTCCTTTTTGTGCAGAAATCTTAAAATATAATGCTTGTGATATCGCAATCTGTCTTTGTAAAGCAAGTCACAGACCTGTTTACCATAGGCAGCAGCTTGCCTTTTGTAGGTAATACTCACGAACAAGTGATTGCTTGGGCACCAATCTGTGGCTCAGACTTGCTAACTGCATCCAGAACAGCTGGGTTGCACTTTCATTAGCCAATGACATGGCACAACAGTGCTATATTAAAGGCCTTCATGTAGTCCTTGATCCCTTTCCTAGTCTGTGAGATGGACAATATGGAGGTGTGGAGACTACAGCATCACAGAGGGTAGGTAAAAATACCGTCCACTGTTGGGATTTATGTGGTATGTCCACAGTTTTGCATGCTATGTTTGGCCATTGTGAAAAGTCTTTATGAGTATGTGACAGATTACTATTAAACAATGTGGGTTGAGGTCAGTAAGGGGGAAGACTGATGTGAGTGTCATAGGTTATTTGTATCTGAATATGCATGCTGCTGCAGTAGCCGCTGATCTATCAGCTGTGTATGTTTGTGGGGGAAGACTGTGACACATGTCCCTGTCACTTGACCTTTGCCACGCACCCCTTTATGTATGGGTGTTGTGTGGATCCCTTGTTCTAGGTGGTTGTGAGGTATGATAGGTCTGTAGCAGCAAGCTAAACATACTACCACATATGTTGTAGGCTGCAGCTACTGCATTTTTCCCAGAAGTCATATTGGGGAGTGTAAACACATTGAAGGACAGCAAGCTGTATATGTCAGTGAAGGAGCAGTGTCAGGTCTGTTGTTACAGCATAGCCAGGGTGAGGATACCCATAGCAGTCCAGGTGGGGCATGTGCTTCAGCTAATATTATGTTATGTAATAGTGCCATTCAGAGAGTGGTAGGCAAAATTTAAGAATCCTAAATGTATTTGTGCAGTGTGTCCCAACCTACAGGCCTTTGATGTGCTAATTTGGGTAGCAGTGAATGCAGTAGCAACAACCAGTTATGCTTAAAAGTGCAGGAGTCAGTCATTTATTTGTTGTATTCATAAGCATATACTTGTGCATCAGACTGGAATCGAACCCATGACTGTGGGTGGCAAAATGCACAACATGCTAGGAATTTAACAGCTTGAGCTCCTGAGTCAGTACTTTAGCAGGTGCATTTACAAGATATATGTGCATGCATGCAGTCTGTTGCACAGGATTCACATAAGCATGTGTGTTCGGATGGGTATGATATGTGACACTGAACTGTTTGTCATGATTTTGTAAACTCAATCTGTACTGACTTGCCAGTACTTCAGCACACAGACTAGACTTTGAGACAACCATGCCAAAAGTAGCTGGCACAACTGTGGGCATTCTGCAACAATCTGTGCAGTTGTCAGTTATACCCGATATCCTAGGCCAAACATACATCCATCATTATTTATTTGGCTGTGTACTGGGGGTCTATATTAGATGAATGAAAGTTCATCTTAGCAAACACTCACATGAGCGACAATACAGGAACTCGAAACTGCAATTGTGGTGGGCTGCGCCCCCCACACTCCCCGCTAAATATATATTCCAACTCTGAGATCGCACTACAGTGAGGAAAGGGCAAATATTCCCATCTTCACTGTACTGCGATCTCACAATTGTGGTTTTGAGTTCCACAATTTTCGCTCATAAGAGCGTTTGCTAAGATGAATTGTACTGCACTGGTGTACTGGTTTGGTGTCTCATCACAGCCCCAAGTACACTGTCAATTTTTCCATTATATATACAAGCAGTGTGTCATTAGCAATCAAGATATGTTTATGGAAACATCTGATTTATTTCAGAGCTTAGTGGCCTAGTGGTCTAATACACTATGCGATAGTTGAGAGGGTCCTGGGCCTGAGACTTGGGAGGAGGTGATTATTTTGCAGATGTGCCTAACAGTGTCAGAAACACAGAAGATGATTAAAGCAGTTTTAAGTGGGTTTAAGTGGGTTTGCACACTTAAACCCATGCTAATTACAGAAAAAGAAAAGAAAAAAAGGGGTGATAGGAAAGTGGTGAAATTGGAACAATCAGA
Source organism: Protopterus annectens (assembly GCF_019279795.1). NCBI lineage: Eukaryota > Metazoa > Chordata > Ceratodontiformes > Protopteridae > Protopterus > Protopterus annectens. The sequence goes on from NC_056743.1 coordinate 1,375,112,569, forward strand.
GGGAAAACAATGTGAAAGACAGGTAGGGATGTGTCAGACTGGTGTAGGAAAGAACCATAGCTCTCCATGTCTTGTACAGCAACAGCTTTGCATGTTGTAGAGATTTGGAATTTGGAGCCTCACATCCCAGAGACAGGGGTGTGGGAAACATAACTGTGTTGATTAACTGATGTACTGATTGATTGTGTGCAGTGTACATGGGGGCAAAGTGGAGAGCTATGTATGAGGTGATATTTTTTTTTTGTGGGACAGATGCCCTTTTTAAGGTGAGAGTGGAATGTTGGGGAATGGATATAGGTACACGTGGAGAGGTAAGTTGGGTAGGAGAGGTTGCATTTGCAAACCGACAAGACAGCATATAAGAGTGGTGTATGACACTTGAGGGGGTAAACACCTTGGATGGGGAGGGTGTTGTGGAATAGGAGAGCCATGTGGTCCCAGATGGCAGCAGTGAGACTGAACTCCCCACCCATGGGCAGTCAGCACTGCTCCTTCACTGTCCCAAAGGTGGCTGTGCTGAAGGCTGGGCACCAGGTCCACCCTGTCCCTTCAGGTTGGCCAGTCTGCCCTCAATCTAGTGGAGGTGATTGTCAAACCCATGGTGTATGCTCTTGTGCACCATCCCTGGTAGCTTTTGCTGGGTGACAACTCCCTCTCCATGCCTGCTCATGGGGGGGTGGGCCCTGTCCCCTGAGGCGGTTCCACCCATAGGTGGTGCAGGATCAACAGAGGGGCAGCACCAAGTTGGGTCCCAGATGTGCTGGGACCCGGTGTCACAGCCGGCAGAGGTAGGGTAGGTGGATCACCAGGAACTGGCCAACCCAGTCGAGCTATAAGCTTGTTATTTTACTTTATTTTACTTTTGGAAAAAAATTGACCAATCAGCATGCACATTTTAGAATATTAATGGAGGGTCATTGTATAATATGGTAGAAATTACAGTACACCTCTTTCTTGGACAAAATCTGCTACCTCTGAAAAAACAAAAACAAAAAAAATCTTGCTTTTTTCCCCACTTTTCTGAGATTTAAAAAAAGTTCAGTTACAGGCTTGCTGTTCTTGAACTGTTTTGTAAGTTTCTGTGAGGCCATTTTTGCTTGGGCTAAAGGAAAGTCTCTCTGTTGATCAGTGGCAGTGAAAAACATTGAGCTGCTTCCCTGCCCCCCCGTGGGAGTGGTTACTGACTTGAAACTGTAGTTTTATTGGCCAACAGGGGTCATTTCCAAAACTCCTTCATCTTCCTCTCTTAAAACCTAGTTGCCTCATGGTTTTGGCATCTTTTCAGGCTTGTTGGCTGTTGGTGAAGCACCCACCAAGAGGAGAAAATGCTGAGAGAAGAAAGGAGCCACTTTTTAGATTTTAAGTATTTTTCCTCTGTTTATTTGATAAGTTTTTCTGCATAGTTGCCTAGTTTGAGCATTTTCTGGCTTGTTAAACTTGATTTCTGCATTAGTAGCTGTATTTAGAGCACAACCAAAAGCTGTTTACTGAATTTCCTGTTTGCACTTAATTTTAAAATCGTTTTTTCTCAAAACTTGCATATTTTCTGTCTTTGGCCTAGCACTCTTGGGTGGGGTCATTTACTGCACTGTTATAACTTGATATTACTTGTGAACCTCTGCTATCTCTGAAAAAACAAAAACAAAAAAAAAATCTTGCTTTTTTCCCACTTTTGTGAGATTTAAAAAAAAGTTCAGTTACAGGCTTGCTGTTCTTGAACTGTTTTGTAAGTTTCTGTGAGGCCATTTTTGCTTGGGCTAAAGGAAAGTGTCTCTGTTGATCAGTGGCAGTGAAAAACATTGAGCTGCTTCCCTGCCCCCCGTGGGAGTGGTTACTGACTTGAAACTGTAGTTTTATTGGCCGTTTTGGGTCAATTCCTGGCTCTTTCCAGCCCCTGCTATCAAGCACACTTTAGCGTGATTTAGTGCGGAGTTGCCACTAGAGCAGCATTGGGCAGCGCTGGTTTAACAAGGTTAAACTCTTTCTGGCTCCATAAAGTCTGTTCTTCATTTTTTCCCTTAGAACTGCTCTACTAGTAATCTAAACAGTATATCCCTTAACTAAAAAGCGCAGCACTTGTTCCTAAAAAGCTTTTTTTTTTTTCTCCAAAAAAAAAAAAAAAAAAAAAAAAAAAAGCTCAGCACTTGTCTTAAAAGCATCTCCTTTTCAGGTTTAGCACTTCTGTATTATACAAAGTCCCTCACTGGCAACCCCCCCCCCAGGAGTACCCACTTCCTTACTAAGTCCTCTCTTATTCAGTTACACCCCTAACTTCTTAATTTCTCTAGCATGTCGAAGGGCCAGATGCTGGCATCCTCTCCTGTCCAGTTGGTGAATTTGGGAATATTGAGGCAATGTTACAATTGCCTCATGTACACAGACAACCCTCTCCTCATCCCACATAACACAAATACTTGCGAGAGATGCAGCTATTTAGCCAAACTGGAGACTGAGCTCTCTCAACTCAGGACTGGCAAGACCAGACAGGAGGAGAAGGCAACTACACACACCACAAAACCAGTCTCACATAAAGCTATCACAACAATGAATCAAACACATAAACACACAAAGACATACTCGGAGGCTCTGAACAAAAATTTACCTAAACAGCAGAGGCCTCCAAAGCAGACACCCAAGCAACTGCCACCTCATGACACACCACAGGCAACACATAAACCACAAAATCAGTGTGCAAAGCAGTCACAGCCCTTAAGGCCAAATACAACACCAAACATACTTGTCATAGGTGACTCCGTAGTCAGACACACTGACGTCCCACTCACCAGACTGAACAAGGAGAGGGTCACAGTAAGCTGCCTATCGGGCGCTAGAATCTGCCACATAACACAAGCACTCGGGTCACTCCAAAGCAAGTACAAATATGACACAGTCATTGTCCATGCTGGTGTGAACAACCTGAGACGTACCTCCCTGGACTTCATGAAAAGAGACATAAAGGAGCTCTCTGATTATGTAGCCCAGGCAGGTATGACCCTGACCCTGAGCAGTATCCTTCCTTCACCAAGAATGATGCCACAACATAAAGACAAGATGATCAGCTTTAACAATTGGCTTAATTTCTGGTGTCATTCAAAGGGGATCCAGTGTCTGTCTGCCTGGGACGACATGCTTGACAAGCCACGCTGCTTGGCAAGGGATGGCTTGCACCTGTCACCCCTGGGATTCCAGACATTGGCTAAGGCTCTTGCTACCCGCATAGTGCCTTTTTTAGGCAAGGCTCAAATTCTAAACTTACCACCCTAGGAAAACAAAAATGGGAAGAAACTAAGGGTAATGCTGCTCAATGCCAGAAGTCTAAATCTCAAAATGCATGCACTCGAGGCCCTTCTCAGTATGCAGAACATCGATGTCTGTGCTGTGACTGAAACCTGGTTCAAGGCTCCTGAGAGCACCCCAGCACTATCAGGTTTTACCTCATATCATGCGTTCTGGCCCCAAAACCCGGACCACACCACAAAAGGAGGGGGTGTATCCATATTCATCAAGGATACCCACACCTCCAGGTTGGTGGCAATGCACGAAGCATCGGAAACCATCCAGGTGCAATTAACCATAGGCAAAACTGCTCTACAATTTGTAGCATGCTACAGGCCACCCTCTTAAACTCAGGAACCCCACACAGCCTTCCTGAAGACAATGGAGGGTATAAATGTATCTCCAAACACCATTATATTGGGTGAATTCAACTACCCGAATATAGACTGGGAACATTACTCAAGCCCCAACTTTCTAGCCCAAAGGTTCCTGGAGTTCATAAATTCAAATGCCATGGAACAACTAGTCACAGTTCCCACAAGAGGAGAAAATATACTAGATCTCATCATCACAAACATGGGGACAAAATGCTCCACATCGGAAGTATATCCCTCATTGGTGAGATCGGATCACAAACTAATCTCACTGGAAATCCACATCCCGCCCCCACCCCAAACAAAAAAGACCACAGTGAAGAACTTCTCTAAAGCAAACTTCACACTACTCAAGACTGTTGTGGTATCCTTCAAGGCCCCCGAGCCAGTGGAAACCACAACCCAAGCTGCGGAAGCCCTTACAAATGCCTTCTACGAACACCTCCAGGACTGCATGGATCAGGCAATCCCTAATAAAACCAAGACTCTTTCCACCAAGGGCAAACGTCCAGTCTGGTGGACCCCAGCCATAAACAAATTTTACAATAAGAGGAGAAAGCTGTTACATGATAGAGCAAAATCCATAAAGGAGAAGACACCCTTGATCATTATTAGTAAAAAAATACGAGCACTCATAAAATCATCCAAGGCCAACT
>NC_056743.1:1375121874-1375154374 GCF_019279795.1 Protopterus annectens
TCACTGAATCTCCCAATAATGTAGGTATCTTTTAAAAGTGTATGACTCAGACAAATGATCAGTGTCAAAGCCATTGCCTAAAACTAAATGCAAAAGAATGCTTAATAATATCCTTTGGGAAGTGAAATACACCTGCAAATTGCAACATTAAAAGCACACCCCTAAGAGTGGACTCAGAGGTGACAGATCTAGGTACACAAGATAGATAGTAGTCTGTACTTTGAACACAATGTGTCTACAGTGGTGAGAAAGTCCTTCTATATGGCACAGCTTATAAGTAAAGGCATGGCATCCAGATCCAGGGAGATTATAGTCCCACTGTACTCAGCCCACATCAAACCAATAATCGAGTAGAGTGCACCTTTTGACATGTACATGACCAAGCACTTGCAATAGCTGGAGTGGCCTTAGAGGTTCCTTACAAAAGTACAGGGCATAAATAAAATGTTCTATGTAGAAAGCCTAAAAGCCTTATTTCTTTAGTCTGTCTCCTACCAACTGTTAAAGGGTGATCTACGACTAACCTACAAGGTACTCACAAATCCAGCCCTGATGGAACTGTTACACATTCACACAACAAACTGAATGAGGAACCCCCAAATTAAGGATCTAAACCTGAACTGTGACACAAATAAAACATGCTGGAGAGACAGGTATGTGTTTCAGAGATTACCACTTCTCTGGATCAGGTTTCCTATGCACATAATTTAGAGTCCTTCCCTGACCCTCTTCAATCGCAGTTTTGATCACTGGATGGGGAATCATAAATCCACATCTGAGGTGGCACCCATGTCCCTTATGAACAGAAGCAGTCTGTAAAAATACTCAAAGGCATAGGCACAAATCTAAGCCAGCATCTAGCCTTTAGGAACTGAAAATCGGGTAAAATTCAGATAATAATGGCTAAGCTTGTAAGGGCTCTTAGGCCTTTAGCCTAGCAATCTCTTATGAGCCTATGAAACTTGGACTTGGTATACATAAGTAGCAGGGGGTGTAGGGGATGCAAGGCCCTTGGTCCTATGCAAAAACATTGAAAAATGTGATTAAATTTAACCTCATAGAAAACCAGTGAAAATATGATAACAGAACCACATTTTGTCAGTGTTTTGCAGGGGGGCAAGCCCTCTTGCACCTCCTATACCCCATGCTAGCTATCTATATATATAAATATATATATATATATATATATATAAACACACACACACACACACACACACACACACACACACACACACGTGCGCGCTCGCACACATATAAGTATATATTTATGTGCATGCATGCCCGTGTGTGTGTGTGTGTGTGTGTGTGTGTGTGTGTGTGTGTGTGTGTGTGTGTGTGTGTACATGCGTGAGTGCATGCATGTGTGTATGTGTGTGTGTCTGTATATGTATGTATGTGTTTATATGGGTCCCCTTCAGATAGTCAAACTTTTAAAAGCTCGGGTTTCATATGGCCGAGACCATATGATCGAGCTTTTAAAAGCTCGACCGGTCTGAATGGAGATCTCCATACAGCACGGAATGGGAAGATTTCCCATTTCTGCAATGTAGTGTGATCTCAGAATTGGTATGTTTAAGTAGCGGGGGATGTGGGGGGTGCAGGTGGTCTTGCCCCCCCTGCTAGACATATTTAGATTTTTTTTTTTGTTTGGCGTATTTTTATTTTACATGATCGATGTTTAAAAAGTTCAATAATATGGTCTCGGCAATATGAAAGTCAATCATTTGAGATTTCGATCATGTAAAGTTGGCCCGTTTTGATATCTATCTATCTATATATATATATATATATATATATATATATATATATATATATATATATAATAGATATATGGGTTCTTATTAAAATGACAGAAATGCATTTTGTCAAATGCGTTTTCATCAACACTTAAAGAGTGAACAGGCAAAACAGCGAAGCGGCTGTTCAGCAAATTCTTTCCCTGGGAAAGAAGTTGCTTGACCGCTTTGTTTCTTTGCCGTGTTCTGCACTGTAGTGTGGTCTCAGAGATTCCCTTATCTGGTATAGCTCCCGAGTGTAAATGTGCAACATTTTCTGTCCTTAGGGTTAGGGTGCGGGTTAAGGTAAGTGCATATATTTTAAAATGTTTACTTTTTTCTTTTGCGTTAGATGTATGGTTGAGTTACATTCATAAGTATTTTCAGCTGTTTACTTTTTTTTGGGGGGGGGTAGAATTAGGGTTAAGGTACATGTGTATGTGTTTGGAACTGTTTACTGTTATATATATATATATTTTTTGGTTGGAACAGCGATTTCTTTCCCTAGGAAAGAAATCGCTGTTCTGAGGTGTCGACATTTTCAGCTTTCACTGAAATAGGGTCGATGAAACATCTTTTGCTGTTTTAAGTGTTCAGTGTTTTAATATAGACCCTATATATATATATATATATATATATATATATATATATATATATACATATATATATATATATATATATATATATATATATATCTATATATATATATGTATATGGATCTACCTGACTACATCGACACTGCATTACACCGACAACAACTTCACCGACACCACATAATCGACAGTTCACAAACACGACACCTCATACTCCCGACACATCAGAACAACAAACCAAACAAATCCCCTGTCCAAAACCCACACACACAACACAAGCACACCAAAATCCTTACAAACCAACACTAATCCTTACATACACAACTATCTACAACCCTAACCGAAACCCTAACCCTAAGGTCCGTCACTATCGCACACTCACCTAACCCGCACCCTAACCCCAACTCACTTATCCCACCCCTAACCCAAAAAATATCACTACTGCACCCTTACCTAACCGGTGCCCTAACCCTAACTCACTTATCCCACCCCTATCCCTACAGACCGTCAACATCGCACACTTACCTTACTCGCACCCTCACCTAACCCGCGCCCTAACCCTAACTCACTTATCCCACCCCTATCCCTACAGACCGTCAACATCGCACACTTACCTTACTCGCACCCTAACGTCCGTCACTACCGCATACTTACACATCCTTTCCCCATCTCCGTGTTCTCAGCGTCGGTGTTCTCCTCCATCGGTCTTCTGACTTGTCGCTCTTCTGAATCGGTGGCGATGTTCTGCCGTGTCGATGTAGTCAGGTAGATCCATATATATATATATATATATATATATATATATATATATATATATATATATATATATATATATATATATATACATATAGACACACACACACACACACACACATATATATATATATATATATATATATATATATATATATACATATGTATATATATATATATATATATATATATATATATATATATATATATATATATATATATATGTATAGAGGTTTACCTACATAATGTTGAATTTCATGTCTCATAGTCATTTGGTTGAAAAATAACATCTCAACCCAAAACATTGAATTATCAAAATGTCTAGTCATTTCATTGAAAAAGCAATGAGATCAACCCAACTATTTTGCAGGCGGGCTATGCCCCCCTGCACCCCCCATTTGGGGGGCACCCCCCTACTTAAATATATCAACTCTGAAATTGCACTATAGTGCAGAAATGGGCAAATTTGATACTTTCGACATTGTTTAGACTAATTTTATTTCAACATTTTGATAATTTAATATAGTGTGTTCAACCAATTCAGTTTCAACCATTTAGCATTCAACATATGCATATGTATATTTATAGATATATATATATATATATATATATATATATATGTGTGTAGTTATACACACATACCCACACACAAAGTAGATACACAGATCAATGTGAACCCGCAGAACTCCAAACAGCTAAATCCACCACTCAGCAACATATAAGATGCTCCTTAATTTGATTAATGATGGTTCACCATTAAAACTGAAGCTAACTTTAGTTTTGCCTGTTGACCTCATCAGTGCTCTGCCTGAAAGATTCAACAACCCCAGCTAGTGTTTGAATAACTAAGTCATGTGACATGACCAAACACTGAAGCATCACTCAGCAACAGAGAGTGACAAAAGAGCATTTCCAAAATGCTCTCTGATTTAAGAAATTGAAAATGACATCACAAGTACACATAAATGAGTATATTTATGTAGTGACACAGTCTTTTTTAAAATAAATATAAAATTATAGTCCTGTAGTTAGGGTGAGACAAAGGGACCAGATGCTCCGGGTATAGTCAATTAGGGGATATGATTGGCACCTCAGAAGCGTTGCCTATTGGTTACAAGTACAGTACCAGCCTTTATTTAAGCAGCCGCAAGTAATGTTACAGCTGCTGAAATGAAAGAATTCATGTAAGTAACTACAGGGAGGAGCAAAAGCTCTTTAAACAGTTTTATAGTTCCAATGAAGTTTTTTTTTCTTTGGTCCTTAAATCATCAACTTGCTAGAAGGTGTTTTTATTTTTTTTTTAGTCATCAGCCTGTAAGATATCTATATATATCTGTCTCTCTCCCTCTGTATATATATATTAGTCCCTAATTTCTTTTTTGAGAGGACTTTTTCTTCATCCACAACCTTGGGGTGATGGGGTTGCTAGCCTGGTCACCAATTGAAATGCAGCTCTGATCATATTAACTTAATTTAAAGACTCAGTTAAATATTAATATTGAAATTTCAGGAATGTAAGAACAATACTAGGTGAGAGATTACAAGGATTATAAGAGATCTTGCCATATACATCTTTAAGTAGGCAAGTAAAAGTTATTGTCACTCTTTATGAGTACTTAATAGTGTCCACCTCCAAAATGAAATAGGGCCATACATGATAATGCTGGTGTAAATTAATGTTTACCCACCCAAACATTAAGACTTGCTTTAAAGGCAAAGTAGTACTTTATTTGACTTGTAGCGGTTACATATTTCATAGTCTAGGAATACATTGAGTTAAAATCCAATCCCTCCAGCAAGCCTTATTTATTTTCTGGTGTAAAATTAGGTCCCTTGAATGGCAGTTTGTAGAGCTCATGGTTTTGGGAAAAAGTAGGAGGTCATATAGGACTGGGACTTTCATGACTCAAAAAGTGAAACATACTTCACCTCTGAGCAGCCAGTAAGCTGCTGAGCGTAAGGAGTGTTATGCTAAAATACATTCTTGCAATGCTGTTCTTTACACAGTGATGGTTACTGGTGCCTTGTATAGACAGAATCATCAGAGGTTGAAATTTCCCTATAAGAAACACCTGGAAACTTTATCTCAGTCCCATGTTTCTCATGGAGCAACTAGTTTTACAGTGAGCAGCACTTATGCATTTATTTAGGATGATTTAGGTCTAGTTTACCTTATTATGGCACCCAGGACTACTGTTGCTCAAACAGTATCTGGTTTGAGCATTTGGTAGCATTGCTGGTTAGGTTAGCTGCAGATTACACTAAGTATGCACCCTTCCCTTGTACTATTAAAAACACTCTCCACTCCTTTCCCTTGAAAATACATATAGGGCCTTCAGCCATAGATGGGCACTTTCCTGCTATCTCTACATCCAGCTTAGCAAACTTGAACATCCTGAGACAATATAGCAACTGCCTTATGTACATTTCAACCGCGTAATTCTCAAAAAGACAAATACAGTATTTGAGAGATGTAGTTACACATTGATATGGGAGGCTAGACTCTCACATACAATCACAAAAGGAAACAAACGTTGTCAGTAACACACACACATCACTCACTGTACCCACAAAGGGCCACATACATAGACCCACATATGAAAATGTTCTCACATATAACTTATCCAAACATCAACGGCCTCTCAGGCGCAGTCGTCAGAAACTCTGCATGTACACAAACAGGACAATTCTCATCACAGCATATAAAGCCACATCTCATTATGTCTTAAATACAGAGTCCATAAGGTGAAAGACTCCACATCCCAATATTCTGGTCATAGTAGACTCCATTGTGAGACATGGTGATCTCCCTCTTACCAGGCTAGATAAGAAGAAGGTTAAAGTCAGTTGCCTGTCAGGGGCCAGGATCCACCAAATCACACAGTACTTAGGTCACTTACCCCTAAGTACCTGTATGAGTCAGTCAGAATCCATGTGGATGTGGATTTATCTATTTATTTATTTATTTATTTATTTATTTCCAGTTTGATGACTGGGGATGTCCACTGGGCTCAAAAAGCCCAAATTCAGTGGAGGCCCGGGGCGAAAACCTCCATGTTACAAGGTTTAGATACAGATACAATATAGAAAAGAAGAACAATTTACAATTATGTTTTATGCTAATGAGCAGGTGCAATTTCTTAGCTACGTGTTAGCTTTAGGTACAGACACAATATTATTAACGAACAATTTACAGTTACATTTCATGTCAGAGAGCAGGTGTAAATTCTTAGGTACATGGTACAAATTTGATATTTACAATATGTACATGTGTGTGGTAGCCTATAGATCATAGCTAGAGAGGCTAGTAATCCTAGCTGGACAGGGGTTTAGAGGTGGAGAAAGAATTATAGGACTAGGTGGGGAGAATGCAGTTGCATTTTCTGTTAGGGTAAAGGTAGGAATGTAACTGAGATTTAAAGTTTTCAAAGTTTGCACAGGTCCTTAGAGAGGAAGGAAGAAAATTCCATTTTTTTGCTAAGGAAAAGGATAGCAGGAGTTGATCAGCAAGGTGATTAAGTTTTGGTGTGACCTAAGATGACCTAAGAATTACCTGAGATGTACCTCCTTGGACTAGATAAAGAGAGATATGATTGAGCTCACAAAATATGTGTCACAGGCATGTATGAGCCTAGTACTGAGCAGCATTCTACAGTCCTCAAGGATGATGTCATAATATAAGCAGAAACTTATCAGCTTTAACGATTGACTTAGCTACTGGTCTCATTCCAAAGGGGACCAATATTTGTTAGCCTGAGAAGACAAAGTTGACAGGCCACACTGCTTTGCAAAGAATGGACTTCCCCTGTCACCTCAAGGCTTTCAGATAGTGACCAAAACATTATACACCCCATAGTGCGTTTTTTAGGCATTGACAAACAGACAAACCTTCCAACATAACAAAAGCCAATCAGGACAAGTTAAAGGCGTCACTGATCAATGTTAGGAGTCTGAGCAAGAAACTACACTCGCTAGAAGCTCCAGTCACCCAGGAGAATTCTGACATCTGTGCAGTTACTGAAACATGGTTCAAATTCACAGAAAGCACTCCAGCAGTGCATGTTTATAATGCCTTTCATACATTCTGACCACCCACTAAACATGAAAGAGCAAAATGTGGAGGTGAATCTATTTACATAAAGGATAAGCCCACCTTCAAGCTGGTCAAACAATATGACATGCTTTAACTACTCCATGTCTAACTAACCATAGGAAAAATCAATTTTCATATTCTTGCTAGCTACAGTTCCCCCACCATGAACCAGGAAATCCATATGTCATACTTGACGTTACTAGAATCACTTACAATCCATCCCAATACCATACTCATGGGTGATTTTACCTACTCCTCCATTAATTGGAGGCATACACAACCATTAACATGCAGGCCTAAAGATTTTTGAGTATGTAAATTCAAATGCCCTCAAGCAGCTAGTCTGCACTCCCAATAGGGGAACGAATATCCTAGATCTGGAACTCACAAATATCAGAGAGTATTGAGCCCCCCTCCCCCGAGCTTATGTTCTCACTGGTAAGATAAAACCACAAAGTGATCTTCCTTGAAATAAAGGTAAAATTAGTGCACCCACCTAACCCAAAAAATCTTCAAGAACTTCTCTAATGCAAATTACCCCATATTAAGGGATGGCATAGCTAAGTTCCAAGCTCCCCTTAATCTAGAAAACATAGAAATGTATGCAGACGTACACATGTATGACCATATAAACAACTGCATAAAAATGGCAGCATCAGACTATGATAAACCCAGGACAAACCACAAAAAACAAGCCACTCTGATGGACCCCTGGTAGGTTGTACAACAAAAGAAAGAAAATCCTGTTGAGAAATAAGAATGTGCACAACAGAGCAAAACATCCCTCATTAGTCTAAACAAGTGAATCAGGAAAGTAGTCAAGTCTCTGAAAGCAGACTTTGAGATAAAAACACCCTCCAAAGGTAAGGATAACCATAAGGCATTTTTTCATGTATGTCCGCAGTCTTAAGGGCAACCTCCAACGCTGTGTGTGATTAGTTGTACATGGCACAGAGGACATAGCAAATCTGCTGGCCAACAAATTCGGCACAGATTTCACCTCCCATCACCCCCAGTTCTCCCCCAAGAAGTACCTCCCACCACTCCACTACCAATTATAACAGGTTGCCACTGTGCTCTCTAAAGCTAAAAAAAACAGCTTCAGTGGGGTCTGACAATATACCAGGTTGATTTTTAAACATCTTGCTTCTTAAACATCTTAAATCAGGACTTATCAGGCCTGTAAGATCAGGTTTCATTTAAATGTCTTTTGTTAGACAAAAATACAGTATTCTCTTTGCATAAGTCTAGAAATGCAGCCACATTAAAGCAGGCTTCACAGTGTGCATACAGTTTCAGTAAATAGGTTTATAGGTTCATAGGTTGGTACTAGGCTATCAGCCCTAGGGCCTATACAAGCCTAGCCATAACAATTCCCTGGCTATTTCTTCCCACACTATTTACTTCCCTGGACCCCTGTCTACCACTTTCAGTCAGTGAAAATAACCTTCAGAAAAGAGTCCTAATAAGAACAGAATGTGCAGTACATTGAGTACAAATGGGTCTACTATACATGATCGACATTTCATAATGTTGAAGACCATATGGCCAAGACCATATGATTGACATTAAAATGCCGACCGTGTATTATATAAAAAAAAAATCACAGTAACTTACCTTCAAACTACTAGCAGGGGGGCTATGCACCCCTGTACCCCCATGAGGGGCTACGCCACCACACACCCATAACTTAAATATACCAACTCTGAGATTGCACTACAGTGCAGAAATGAAAATCTTTCCATTTCTGCACTGTACGGAGATGCTGATTCTGCATGGTTGGCATTTCAAATGTTGATCTTATGGTCTCAGCCACATGGGCTTCGTCATTATGAGACATTCCTTTTGTATGGTACAAAGCTTGGGAACCAAGGTTAAGGAGGTGTGTAAACATTTACAGGGTTTTGGTATTGCTAGGAAATACTTAAGACACAATTAAGTTAGTTTGTTTGGACTGATATGCAGAAAGTCATTGCAGTACAGTCCTCAGACGTCTGGTACAGATACTCAAGAGTGAGTGCAGAAGTCAGGTCAAATATCCAGCCTTCAAGAATATTAATAATATTATTCAGGAAGATAGTGCTGAAGCCATGGATATGGTTATCAGCACTGTTACATCATGCATACAGAATTTATGGGAAGTACAATTATTGCAGAAGTTCTTTACATTAAGATTTGATTCAGATATTGTTAATATCTACCTCCACTGTACATAATAAAGCACTCAACTGAACAACAGTGTGTGCAAACTTTATTCTGAAGGGTACAAAATATTTGACCCATAAAGGAAAGATGGGCACCTGTTCAGCACAGGTTTGAGTAATTAAAAGATAAAAACATTCATTCCAGTCTTGTACCTGTTTCTCCCAGTTATTTTCAGCTCATTCCAGTATTCTACAGTTATACAAATTCTTACAATGCTGAGCTGGTATCGATGGGGGGGACAATATTTGCAGTTAAAGTAAGTCCCAAAACCCCATAGCAACCTTATCAGTAGTCAGACTAAGTGTTGTTTAGAGATTAGCAGTGTTCATTCAGAAAATTACTTCAGAAAATCTACAGTAAAGTCTCAAAGAACTTCAGCCAAGTAGCAGTGTTCGTTCAGTACATTTACAGTAAGTCCCAACAGTACAGCAGTGTACATTACTTCAGAAAAGCTACAGTAAAGTCTCAAAGAACTTCAGACTCTCCAGATACCAGTGTAAAGGACATTATCCAAATAACAGCAATGTATCAGAAAACTTTACTATCTCCAAAGCAGACAACGGACTTTCGAGTTTCCAGTATGACATCAAAGATCCAAGAAAATCCTTACAAGACAGAGTTTAAAAAAGCTGTGAGATGACAGGCCACCTTCGGAAAGCAACTTCAACTTTCCTTATGTGAGCATTAATTTTTATTACATTGCATTTTCTATCTAAGTCAGGCAGTAAATATCAGAAAATTTTAAATAGATCAGTAAATGTAAATTGTATAAATATATCAAACAGTACTTTTACAGTAAAGGCACCAGTAAATGTGTGTTTTAAAGTTAAAAACTGGGTAAAGCAGTCTAAAAAACTGTGTTTGAGAAATGTTCATTTAAATTTCAAGTTATTAATTCAGGACTATTAAATAATTTTAGATGCAAAAGTGTCAAATCACAGAAGTAGACACTTTCTCATAATTCATAGAATGAGTCAGTTTCTATTAATATGGTTTCAGAATTAAATAACACAAATGTTTTGTTTACAGTCTTCAGAAACCATATAAATGGTACAGCACATGTAATTCAAAATATAGAGTTGTCACATTTTTGCAGATACAGATACAGACATAGACATAGTCAGTGCACATAACATGCAGATTTCCAGCCCAACCACAAAGCAACATTTGCAATTTTTCAAGTTCATATTATTTCAAATACAGATATTCAGAATGAAATATATTGTAGTTTACATGTAATTGAAAAAACAGAGTTAAGTTGCAGTATTGCAGATAACAGACATTAACACAGTCAGTGTACCTAACATGGAGATTTCCAGACAAAACATAAAGCAAACAGTTGCAATGTCTCAAGTTTACATTATTTCAAATGCAGATATTCAGAAAGTAATACATTCTAGTTTATTGTTTTTGGAAATTAGTGAAAATATTGCACTGAGAGGGGATAAGAGCGATCAGAGCACATATTTTGATCAGCTTGATAAAGTAAAAATGGTATAAGTGATGTACAGACTTCAGGGCAAAGTAATGAAGAAATGCATACCTTACCTCAAGTCAATGTTATTACTAGTGTTTTGGGGAAAAATAATGAAGAAAATCACACAATAGCTCAAGTTAGTGTTGTTGCTAAATCTGTAAAAAAGGATTTTCTGCTTATTTATAAAGGGCGTGGCAGTCCAGCACCAAACCAGATTATCTGTTATTGTTTAAGGTTGAGAAAAATAACAATATTTCATTGCTTACAGAAAATAAATTATGGAATAATGTAATGAATACTACAAACACATCAATTTAATTTACAAATAGACCTCGACTAGAGGACATGAGTGCAGCTATGTCAGAATTTGAAGGGTCAAAGGTTACAGCAGTGAACAGTTCTGAGTGCAACCATTCCATACTACGTATGGACATGTCATTGTTACATGTTGTTTTAGACTTCCATAACAAGATTTTATGGAAAAATAAAACTGCTACAGAATGTTCATTAGTGCACACAAATGACACTTGTAAGACTATGTGTGCAGCAGACTGTGCAAATATACATGATTTGAAGAATTAGTTACAACAGGAACATATAGATTTAAGGGTTAAAGATAAATAAATTCCAGTTCAGCTGCCACAGCTGAAGTGCAGGCAGTCAAGTTATCACATTTTCAGAAACAGTATCTTATTCTCAGAAAAGCTAAGACAGACTGGGGGTGGCCAGTAAAAAAAAAAGTAACAGTTTCAGGCTAGTACACATTTATCATTCTGGAAGAACATGTGTATGATATACCAGAAATGAGAATCAAGTTAATTTACAGAATAAAGGGTTTACAGTTACAGATCTGGCAAATTAATTTTTTTTGTGTTCTTGTTTTGTTTAGCAGACATCAAGACATTTGAATTATGGTAGTAAAGTGTTGCAATGCATAAACAATCCATAGGATTCAATAAAGCCTACACTAAGTGTACACTAAATATACACTATCCTGAGTGAACAGACAGCACAAGCATAACTCTCACCTTCTTCCTGTTAATTTTAGTTTTTGTATTGATTTTCTTTCAGCTTTAATTTTTCTGTGGGATTCATAAAGGTTACCACAAGTGTAGACTACATGTGCACTTAGTATAATCTTTCTGAGTGATGAAAAAGCACAAAAATGTGTTAGGGATGTTAGTAAATACAGACCATGTACACTTAGTGTAGGTGTTGTTGAAATCTATCCCAATATATTGATATAGACAGAGATAGAAAAGCTTTACAGATATTAAATGATGTGTTGATAGTTTACAGAATGTAGAATTTAAAGTCAGTACTACATTTCAAAAGTGACAGTATAGTCAAATTTCAGATCCCATGCAAAAAAGAGTGTAGCCTAAATATTATGTTTCATTAAAGCCACAGGTTCAAAACATCATATATTTGTAAAAAGGACAGGCAGTAAAGTTCCAGAATCAGATCAGTTCAACCCCAGTAATGAATATGTATATGTAAACGGTCCAAGACTGTATATATTTCATGCAGAAATTGCAGTCTACCAAGCACACCAGAGGCATGGACATAACTGAGCCATCAGATTATAGGCCAGCTCAGCAAGCTGAATTAACGACAGTACTGTCTGCCATAAAACAGTATCGTAAAGATCAGTTTAATATTATTAGTGGCAGTTTTATACTGTAACAGTTCTTACTATATACCTGAGAATTTTGTAGACAGTAATGATAAATCCTTGCAGCATTCAATTGTACTGAAAGTGTTAAATGACAGCTAAAGAAGCAGCTACATGTAAAGCAGTAGCAGAGACCTGCACACTGAAGAAATACTTTTGTAAACTATGACCTGAGGGTCACAGAGTAAATGTAAAAAGTTCAAATGTTAAGATACATTTTATAAAGGTGTAGAAATCCAAATATGAATAGAGTGTCAAATTACTACTTTAGTTTCATTTGAGTTTATGACAGAAAAAAACAATGCCACTGAAGTTCCCATTTGATTTAATAATAAAGTTACATTCTTTCCATTTCACCGTAGTACATTTTCAGTTCAGTTACAGACTTGCAAAAATGTATGTATTAGTAACATAAGTCTATTTCACTATAGCATATTATCAGTTTGCTTACAGACATACAATACTTTATTAGCCAAATATGTTTATTCCATGCATAAAAATGTATATAAAGTGAGGGCAACAAGCAATACTATTGGTCTCTAAGTGTTAAAACTGTGAAAGTTATTTGAAGGACCTGATACTGTTTTTTGTTTTGTTTTTTTTTTGTTTGTTTTTTTTTTGTGCTTTGCAGATATTACTACAAAAACATGCTGTCAGTTTTGAATATTTAAATAATTTCCAGTTTTATTTTCTGGAATCCATGTTTAAATGCAGTCAAGAAAAAAATATTACATCAGCCACCCAGGCTTGCACAGGAGATGGGAAAAGTGTGTGTGTATGTGTGTGTGTGTGTGGGGGGGGGGGTTGAAAGGCCTAGGTGTAAAAGAAAAGAAAACTTGGGACTTTAAGGCAGCCCTTCCAATATCTCAACAGTGACTGGGATAATGCAGAGTAAGGCCTAATCTTGGAAAAAGCTCTAGTGCACAACTCAAGTATCTACAGAAAGATAAGACCAAAGCCAGAAGTAGAAATTATTAAATGTGTTTCAGTTATCTAAATTAAAGTATTCTTTACAGTTAAAATGTGCATACAATGGTTTATCATCAAAACGTGAAAAATCTAAACATTTTTCCACATTTTGATTGAATTCTTTTTCCAAATTTGGTAATACAGAATTATCAAAATGTTGAAAATTTTAATGACGGAATTGACATTTGAACACCAGAAGTTCCAATGTCAAAAGTCTGTGTTACTAGTAACATTTTTGCAGGGGTAGCACCCCTGGACCCCACAACACTACCTGCTTATTATATATTTCAACTGTGAGATCACACTACAGTGAGAAAACGGGAACATTTCCTGATGGACACTGTACTGTGATCTCAATTCAACACATCGACTGCATATTAATGAATGTGTACTTACTTTCACTAATATGCAGCTGTATATTTTTAGTTTGACTTTACCGATGTAGGTAGAACAGACATTCAACCGACCTGTTTTCATCAAACTGTATTTCCACATTTTGATGGTAAACTGTATAACAGGTGTGTATGCAAATTTTTTTAATGTTTTCAGATAATTGTGTAACATTACTAATTTTCAGTTTATGCTTTTATCTGTGTTCAAATAATACTGACAGAAAAATAAAAGTATTCCTGTAGCAATAGTTTAGTTTCCAGAATAGAACATTTATTAGATTTAAATTTATGTTTTCATATGTGTTCAGATGATACTGACAGGAAAAAGGTATTTATTTACTAATAGTTTTGTTTCCAGAATAGAACATTTACCAGATTTTAGTTTATCTGTGTTCAGGTAACATGGGCAGAAAAGGTATTCATTAAGTATTAGTTTAGTTAATTTCCACAAGATAACATTTATAACAGCTATCTAAATGTTCTTTATACATATGTATCACTTTAATATAAATTTCAGTCAAGTTTAAGAACATGACATTCATACTAAGTTATACATTTCTAAAAGCATTAATAGACAGTTTACAACATTCAGTTAGATCACACTTCACATTATTCAGTCATTAGTTTTAGGGATAAAGTGACATAATTATTTGCAACAGGCATATTAAGATAAGTTATCTACAGAATAAGTAGTTATAGTTATTTAATATACACAGGGCAAGACAGGTCAGGCCTAATTTGTTAATTAATTTATAGAATACAGTGCACATTACCTAATACATTAGACAGAAACTTAAAAAGACACTGGCAAGGTATGCAAAGGTACATATCTGAAATATATAAATTATAGGTTTTATTAAAGGCACTTCTGCTATCACAGCACATAGATATTTACAGGATATTTAAAACAGAAATTTAAAAGGCAGACATCTATTACAACACATAGAAATTAAAAAGGTAAAAAAGACAGGATTAGCAAATCTAGCTGAAGATTTACAGACACAAGTTACTGCAGTATGTGCTAATTATGCTTCACGATACACATATTATATGTGTAACAAAAGAGAGTTTACCAGTTATAACATATTAAAGAATTGCCCAGTTATAATTAAATCATTAAGTTAAGAGACTTGAATCCAAACAGACCATAAATGCTTAACTGACACCTAGTGGTCAATATTAAAATTGCAAGTTTATTTACCAGATAATGGAATATTATGTTATATTAGTTCTAGTGAACATTATAGTATCCTTTTCAGACCATATTAATACATTTATAAAGTAATTATAGCAGTAAATTCCATTTCAGTAGTTTCAACAGCAATGGTTATGCCATAAATCCTACATAAATACAGTTAGTAAAATAGATCTTGCATAGGCCAGAAAATGTAAGTTTAGGTCTTTGTCTTCATTTTATATTTCATACTTTAAAGTAACTACAGAAAGAGAATCTTTGTGTGATTGGGTATCTTAAGGAGGAGTTGCAACATCAGGTTTCATTTAAATGTATTTTGTTAGACCAAAATACAATATTCTCTTTACAGGGTTTTCGTATTATTAGAAAATACTTTAGACACAGTTAGTTAAGTTAGTTCATTTGGACTGATATGTAGAAAGTCATTACAGTGCAGTCCTCAGATGTCTGGTATAGACACTTGAGAGTGAGCGCATAAGTCATCTCATATATCCAGCATTCCAGAATATTAATGATATTATTCAGGAGGATAATGCCGAAGCTGCAGACATAATTATCAGCACTGTTATATCATGAGTTTAGAATTTATGGACAAAATAATTGGTGCAGAAGCTATGGACATTAAGATTTGATTCAGATATTGTTGATGTCTACATCCACTGCACATAATAAAGCATTCCTAACCAAACTGCAGTGATTGTAAACTTTATTCTGAAAGGTACAAGAAGATTTGGCCCATAAAGGAGAGAGTGGCATCTGTTCAGCACAAATTTGGGTAATTAACAGTCATTTCAATCTTTACAAGGCCCATTAGAATCTTTATTTAGTCACAGCCTTTGGTCTGGCTTTCTCACAGTAGAGTGGAGGACAGCAGCAGTCATTTCTCTGCATAAAGTGGGGCCATCTACTGACCTGGGAAATTACATACCCATAAGTTTGACTAGTCGTATGAATAAGGCCATGGCAAGAATAATCATGGACCTGATAAGTAATGAAACAGGAAACCTCCAAACACTGGACATGACCCAATTCAACTTTGTCAACAGCAGGTCATGCCTCCTGAATCTGATGGATTTCTCTGAGAAAGTCACTAAAACCATCACTAAAACCATGGATGAGGGTAAAACAATATATACCACCTGCCTCACCCTATCTAAGTCATTTGACACAATTCCTCATTCAGTTATAAATAAACTCACAAAACTGGGCATAAATCCCTACATCACCAGATGGATAGCCAACTGTCTCAAGTGCAGGACAAATGTAGTTAATGTGGGTGAATCCAAATTCAGCAAGAGGCCAGTTACTTGTGGTGGGCCACAGGGCTCAGTGCTGGGACCACTCCTGTTCACAATATACTTCTATGAAGTCAAGGCTAAGGTGGAAGGCCTCTGGATGACAAAGGTTTTCAGAAGACTGAAGACAATCATTGAATCCCCTGAGATGTAGCCATCCTTCAGTATGGTCTAGATCAGACAAATGATTGGTTCAGAACTATTGCCTAAAACTAAATGTGAAAAAAGGCATTATCATACCCTTTGGGATGGCAGGTACCCCTGCAAATTACAACATCAATAACATACCCCTGAAAGTAGTCTCAGAGGTGAGAGATCTAGGTACACAGATAGATAGCAGCCTGAACGTTGCCTGCCATGTGTCCACAGTGGTGAGTTCTCCTTCTATGTGGAAACTTTATAAGCAAAGGTATGGCATCCAGACCCAAGGAAGTTATAGTCCAGCTGTACTCAGCCCTCATTAGACCAATAATAGAGTACAATGTGACATTTGACATATACTTGACTAGGCACTTACATCAGCTAGAGCAACATCAGATGTTCCTCACAAAGAAAAATTCAAGGTGTAACATGTAAAAAACTTCTCCCATGAATTTAGACTAAAAGCCTTATCCCTTTATTCTGTCTCCTACTGAATATTAAAGGGTGACCTATGCCTGATCTACAAGGCACTCAGTAATCCAGCCCTGATTGAGCTGTTACATATTCAGAAGTTAAACAGCACACGGGCCATCCAATCTAGGCAGCTAAACTTCATAAGTGACTCAAACAAAACATTGCTGGAGAGACAACTATGTTGCTCAGAGATTGCCCCTTCTTTGGAGTAGGCTTCTTATTCATGTTAAGCAGAGCCCTTCCCTTGCCCTACTGAAATGCAATTTGGATCAATGGATGACGAATCACAAATTCACACTTGGGGTAGTGGCTATGTTCCTTACAAACAGGGACAGTCTGTAGGATAATCAAGGCATAGACATAAGCCCATGCTATCCTCTTGCCCCTAGGGGCTATATATTAGGTGCAATTGGGTTATACTGGCTTGCCTTATAAGGGGTCTTAAGCCATTAGCCTAGTAATCTCATATGAACCTATGAGCCTATAATAGTTGAATGAGTTAAGGTCTTTATTTTTTTTTATGTTAGAAATCATTGGGACCTGCAGCTAGTCCATACACCAGAATGCAAAGGTGCCACCTGCTTGTCAATACCAGAATTTTACTAAAATAACAAAACATTATTCACAGACTAAAACATACCAGTTCATATGCTATAGTGATCCATTCATATGAGAGGATAATGATCTCCAAAATTAAAGGCGTACTACATCCAAATGTCATTTTTTCTTCTCCAGAAGTGATTTTCCTTCCGTAATCCAACACTAAACATGCCACATACTAAAACAAGAGTCACTTAATAATTATTCCGTTTGCTTTATGTTTGAGCTTATTTTTTCTTGCTTACTTTCCAGCATTTGTCTTATCATCTGTTACATCATGCAGCCTAGTAAGAGTGGCACAGTAATTATGTTAGGTCACTTATTCTAACTACAGACATTAAGAATACAACATCTCTTAAACAATGGCATTTAAACGTGCCATGCCAACCACAGATTGCCAGCATTATACCTCTGATAAAGTGGCCTGAGTTTGAACAAAAGCAAGGTTTTCAAGCTTAGTTTTCCGTTACAACTAAGCAAAACTGCACAATTTTTACTTTCCCATTATAACTTAATTGTCTTTCCTTTTAATCATACTAAGAGTACCGCAAATTAAAATATTTTCACATAACTTGTCTTATTTTTTGTAAGCATTTGATTTTTTTCTACACTTGATTTTCTTTAAAAGTGCATGTTTTTTCCAGTGTTTTTACACTGCATACAGTGTTTTGTTGAGACAAATAAGCGAGTCGGGGAAGGAAGATTAACATCAAAAGATCTAATTCTAGCTACAATTTTAAAAACTGTGAATGTATCATAAACTATCTTAGCCCAAGTAGCACCTAATAATCCCAGGGGTTAGATTTCTCACACTTCAACACTGAAATAGAATTGTTATTTTGAAAAAAAAAAAACTGTTAAGGTACATTTTCAAGCCTATCATTCAAGCATTCCTTAAAGTGCTGTGTAAAGATGACCACTAATGAAAAATCAAAGCAAGCAAAGTGATTAAAAATGCAGATTGATGCCGACAGCCAAAAGTAGGTAGCCAGAGAGTCAGAGTACTATTGTAATCTGACGAGAGAGAAAACAACAGTAAATTATCGACTCATTACAAGAATTTCTTTCTTCCCTCTAAAATGACATCCAGGCAGTAAAGGCATTAACTGTAAAAAAAAAAAAAAAAAAAAAAAATCATGCTACCCATGGCAGCCTGTGATCAGGCTATTTTGCTATATAATAAATTAGAAGATAATAACCACTTACTTGTGTACAGAGACATTAGTAACAAAGAACATACCTCTCAAGTGTACGTCATTTTAACGACTGTTCTAAAAGTCCATGTTCCTCGTTTTCCACATAGAAAGGGACTGTCTTATATTCACTATTAAGAAATTAGTTTAACTAATAGCCTTTGTAAATAATACAGACTCATATCAATTCATCAAAATAGCTTTCTATAAGCATAGAGAAATACATGTTAACATGACTCTGAGCTTCCAAGCTGAAGTTGTTCGTAGGCAGTTTGGAAACGTTCCACATTTTGCCCATTTGTTCCACATTGTGAAAGGTAGTGTTCCACAGTATGAAGATGGAAGGTTGAGATCAATGGCACTGAAAAGTTTAAGATATGTTGAAAACTTTTTTTTTCAATTTTTGGGTGTGGTTCTCCTTTAATAATCCACAAGTCTGCCTTGTGCTTTAATCCACAATGCCATTCAGACATGTTAATGTTTTGCAATACCACCTCATCAGTGTGAAAACAAATGCCAGTACAAGTAAAACATACATTTGCATGTTTTAAACTATGAATAAAGCATTATATTCTGTCCTATAGTGTTTATCACTGAAGAGTAAAGAAATATGTGTTTCAAATTGCATGAAGTTTAGCTAATATAGCAAGGTAATACACACACACACACACACACACACACACACACACACACACACACATATATGTTTACTATCAGAATGATGAAACACACCTTACGATCTGCTGTAAGTTTGAATGGGAAGGTGCAAAAAAGGCAAAATTGTGAAAGGGATTCCTGTAAACTCTGAAACACTGACACATAGATTGTATGCAAAGTTTTGAGCGTCTGTGTTTTGAATTGGATTACACTATGGTGGCGATCTGGAAAATTACCCTTTTCCTCACTGTAGTGTGATCTTGGAGTTAGAATATTTAATTACCAGGGGGTGAGGGTGGGTGCGGGGGGGGGGGGGGCGGCTTGTGTCACTGCAAAACAGTAGAAATATCTATGCATTTAAAACAGTATATTTTTTGGATGTTGATCGGACCAGTATGTGTCGAATGTCAATTCTTGCATTCCAAATGAATCGACATTCTGAGCAGTTGGCTTGACAGTGTTCATTGTTTCAGTTCAGGGATGTATATATTCATGGTTAGTGCTTTCAATATTTTGATAGTCAACCATATATATGTAGATATATGTATATATACTTTCCATTTAGTTGTTTATGTAACATGTTCAAATATTTCATAAGTTCTTGATGTATTCACAGATGTAAAAAAATACTTAGTTTTACTCTCATATCCATGAAAAGTGTAGTTGTTGCAAGGAAAGTAATCTACAGACTGAGCAAATCAATGTTTGCTATTGTATACCTATAGAGACATTTAATTTAAAGAAATGCTGGTCAAACGTTTTCCCTTTTCTGTGTAAAATAACAACTGTAAGAGACCACCTCTAAAGACAAAAAATATAATTTCTTAGAAAATGTCAATATTTCCTAATAACCCATGTGATATTAAAACTATTTGTATGGGTCAGAGGGCATGGCCAACTGCCAAACATGGAGAAGGGAAGCATCTGTGTCTTGAAGCGCCAGTGAAATAATTTTGAGTAGTGCATACTACTCGGTGTCATGAAGCAGCTTAATATCATGAAAAGGTGGATAACAGTTTGGTCTCCTTTTTGGATCAAAAAATATTTAAAATTATGGAAGCCATGATGGTTGAGACACTGGGCTTACAGAGGTGGCTAAGCAGACAGCAGGAGATACTGTTATCACTGGATTCTGAAGCTGAACACCTACAAAAAAAAAGTATTACTATTACAATCTTAGGTGGGAAATCTGTGTGACAAAAATTTATGAAATGGAAAATCAACAGAGACAAGGAAGAATAAGACTGATAGAAAGGGTATCATGTTGGTTTAATTTCTTATTTTCATAGGGTATCGCTGCCTGTGGCAATATATCAGCATGTTAACAAGTAAGCCAGTAAAGTGCTAAGTAAACCTCAAATCTAATAGGACCTGGAAGAGCTTGTAGATATAGGTTAAATACACCATTTCTGCTCACCTTGCTATTAGTAACAGAGTAAGAAAAAAAGAATTAAGAAAGAAAAATAATCCACAAGATGTTTTGGTGGTGTTTCTACTCCTTTTGAATGTTTCACATTTCTCTATAAATCATTTTGGGTAATCAATGATTTGCTTATTTTGTACTTTTCCTTTATATTTATATGCACACATTCTATGCTTTTCTTTCTGCTTGTGCTGATATTTTTAATTATTGGAAATAGTGTATGATTCACTGTGGTTTGTTTTGATACAGTGTGTTGCTTTCATAACATCAGTCTTCCTAATAATTGTTGATAATATGTTCCCTTTCTTGTATTCTACTAATGTATCTTACTTGCTTTATGGTTTTCTTTATTTACTGCTTCCATAGTGACATTCTACTTGCTCCCTTCTTTTCCTTTCATTCTCTAAATGTTTGTGGTGACACTTTATCCAGTATTAGTTTAGCTGCACAGTACAATATCCTGTTTACCTCTATTATATCACATGAATTTCTCTTAGGGCTCCTTGATCTTCATCTCATTTACCAGCCTTCTGTCATTTTGTGTATTATTTACTTTCTGTGATCTATTTCTTCATCTCTCTTAATAAGTCTATCTATCCACTTCTAATAAATAAAGCAGTTCTTCCCATGGATCATTTTCTTCTGGACAGAGAAAATCGTTTTTGCTCTCTGTTTTCTGCAAAATTTTTACAGAGAGCTACAGAACTTTGCACTGTGACATATCATCTTCAGATGTGTCTTGCTTCATATCTTCCTCTTCCTCTTCCATATTGGGACTGATTTACCCGTCATGCCACAATATTACCTGTGCCAGAATTGCCACTGTTTCCTGCTCCTTCCCTTGTTGTGCAACTGGACATTCATGCAAGCCTCCTACATGGGTCTATATCATATGTTCAAGGTTTTATAACTTTGAACGTAAAAATATTGAATTTAAATGTTCGAAGTTATAAAACTTTGAACATATGTAAAAAAAAAACCCAAACCCATAACTAACTGCTGTAGGTAGGTGGGGGGGGGGGGGGCTTACCCTCTGCCTACACTAGTCAGGTAAGTTCTGTTTGTTTGTTTTTTTTTTATTATATGCTCGATGTTTGAAACTTCGAACATTTAAATTCGACTATTTAAATTTGATTATTTAACATTTGAAGTTTTCACACTTTGAACATATAGTATAGACCCTCCTACATAAGGATCCAGAACATCCGCCTGTGGCATATTCCATTCAGATGCATCGAACTCCACCAGCTGCTCCTCTGACTGAGGACCCATTGGACCATCATGTTGTGACACTCCCTGTGTTGGCATTGCCACACTAAACAGTTTACTTTACTGATGGTCTTTCACTTTAATTTCTATTTCTTTAATTTCTACTGAAGTTGTTATGATTAGAAATATTGCGAAGGGGGAAGAGTTCCATAGTTTAGCTATGGAGCAAGATAGTAGAAGTTGGGTAGGGGGATGTGAGGGTTTGTATTTGTAGGAGGTATTCTGATCTGAGTGAGTGGTTAGGTATGTAGGAGGTTAAGGAGGTAGTGAGAGGGGCAGTTGGAAGGTGTGAAGATGAGCTTGTGGGCAGTGGTGAGCTGGTGGAATTTCAAGTAATTATGAAGTTTGAGTCATTGCAGGGTATGGAGGGAGTGGCAATGGTGGGTTGAGTTTTATGAATTGGTCATGAATTTGCTAATTTTTTGGTAACAAGACTCAAGTTTGGATTGTAAGCCAAGATGGAGATTGGTAAACAGAGGAGTGCTGTACATAAGAGAGGGGAGAAGGTAAAAGGAGGCTAAGATTTGTCTGATGGAGGGGCTGAGCTAGCAGTTGTGTCTGTGTAGGAATTCTAGTTTTTTTAATGGTGGAATGGATATGGGTGTCAGATTTTAGATTTTTATCAATGGTGAGGTGAAACAGTTTGGTACTGGATACAGTTTCAAGGGGGAGTATGGAGAATGAGTTTTTTGTCAATAGTGGAGTTTCTAGTAGGAGCAAACATCATCAGTTTAGTTTTATTAGTGTTTAGGGCCAAGTGATTGCTTTGCATCCAGGCTTCTGTTTTAGAGAAGGATGATTGGGTTTTTAATAGAAGTTCAGAGGGGAAATAAGTTGAGCAGATGATTGTTGAAACATCTGTGTACTGGATTAGTAAGTACTCAGGGATGGTGTTGTGGAAGTTGTTGATAAATATATTGAAGAGTAGAGGACCTAGAACAGAACCTTGGGGCACATTGGTGGGAGTAGGTAGGATGAGAGAGGTTGAGGATGTCTGTTGAGCAGCTTGTTGATGATCAGAGTGGTAGCTAGAGAACCAGGCTATGGTGGAAGAAGAGAGGTGGAGAGAGGAGAGTTGAGATAGGAGTAAGGGGTGGGAGACAGTGTCAAAAGCTTTTGGTTAATGGTTTTGAGAAATGACAGAAGAGCAGTCATAGTACTGTGACAAGGAAGGAAGCCATGTTGAGTGGGGCTGAGGAGATTGCTTTGTGTTAGGTATGGCATCAGTTGTGAATGGATAGCTTTTTCTAGAATTTTAGACAGTGGAGAAAGGATGGAAATAGGTCTGAAATTGGTGTTGTCTGTGTTTTTGCCTCCTTTATGGAGTGGGATGATGTAAGCATGGCACCAAATAGATGGATCATAGGATCCTTGGATGGATCTGTTTATTAGGATAGAAATGGGAAAGGCTGTGCTGTCTGCAGATGGTTTGAGGAAGGCTAATTGTAGATTATCAGGTGCATTGCGACAAGGTTTATGTTGGAGGAGTAGTCTTTTTATTGTGTTTGTGGGGATAGGTTTTAGGCTGAAAGGGAGGGAAGAAGGAAAGTGATCGGAGAGATGGAGGGGGCAGGTGGGGTTGGGACTGGATGGGGGAGAGGGAAGGAGGAGGACAGTTTTGCTATACATTCCACGAAGAAGGAGTTTAATTTAGTATCTGTTTCAAGGTCAGCAAGGTTGGGGTTAGGACAGGGGTTATCTTTAGTTCCAGGGTGGAGGAGGGAGGAGATGGAATCCCAATTTTTTTTAAGGTTAGATGAGTGCTTGAAGTTTGGAGTAGTATGTTTTGCAATCTTTTGTTATTATTTTTTTATGGAGTTTTGGAGTTGCTTAAATTCTAGTAGGGAGTTAGTTTTTTTGTTTCTCTGGTATTGCTTCCATTTTTGTCTCTTTGTTGCATTGTTAGTTTAGTTTCTTTTGAGATCAGGGGGAAGGATTGGACTTGACACCTTTGGTTCTAAGGGGAGCTTGGTGACGTAGTAGGTTTAGGAATGACTTGTTGAAGTAGATTACAGCATTGTCAAGGGGTAGGAATTTTAGAGGAGCCCAGTCAGTATGCTTTAGACATTCGGAGAAGGTTTGAGGGTTGAAAAAGGAGAGGTTGTGTGTTTGAATGTAGTGGTGTTGCTTTTGAAGAGGAGAGGAGAGACAGTCGCCGAAGGCTGGCAGGTGGTCACTAAGAGGGTCTGGAAGGATTCCAGCATTTGAGATAAGGTTGGGATGGGATGCTAAGATCCAGTCAATGATAGTGCCAGAGGTACCACCTTTATTTGGTCTGGTTGGAGAGTTTATTAGTTGGGAGAAGTTGAACAGGTTGATTGTGAGAGAAGGGGCTTGAGAATTAATAGAGGCCCCTTCATATCACCAATAATATAGGTTTCATTTTTGTTGGTAGAAGAAAACCAGGAGAGGATATCTTCAAGAATTTGAATATTATTGCCTGGGGGAATAAAGAGGGCATCTATGCATATGGGCTTGTGATAATTGATTTTGAGTAGACCTATTGTTAATTCAACACTGGCAAAATTTGGGATATGATTGGTGTAAGGAGTAATGGTATAGGAGGAGGAGTAGATAATAACTACACCACCACCTTTATTGTGAAGTCTATCATTGCAAATAATTTGGTATCCTGGGGGAAGAATTTCATTGTCCTTTATAAAGGGTTTAAGCCAGGTCTGTGAGATGGCTGTTATGTCAGGGTGGTTGTGGGAAAGCCAGGTGTGGAGGTTAAGAATTTTATTTTGAAGGCTTTGGACATTAAATATAGTGAGGTGAATAGATATGGGTATTTGGGGTTGTGTGGGAGAAGAGTTGGTGGGTTGTGTGTTGGTAATGGGTCCGGGGTTGTGGTGAATGTTGCCAGAGAGTGAGAAGGAGATTTGGTTGAGGATGAGTGTAAGGTAGCTCAGTGTGGAAGGAAAGTTTGAGCTACGGAAGGGGATGGATTTTTGGTATGAGGTTGGAGGCTTGTGTACTGAGAGGGTGGGGTAGGTAGAATTTTGGGTTTGAATAGTAGGGTTGGATTAGAAGAGTAGATTTTGTGACTAATGGTAATAAAGAGTGGTGTGGAAGTAAGCTGGTAAGTGATAGTGAGATGTGAGGCTGAAGTATGATAGGATTAGGCAGTTGTGTAAGATAAGTAAGGCACGTGAGAGAGATTAGTTGGAATGTCAGGATTATTAGATGTGATAAGACAGGTTGAGCACCAGAGAGGTGAGCAAGAAAAAAAAACTATCACTGAGTATCTTGTAACAACTAAGGTAGTAGTATTATCAGCTGTTTGGAAGGAGTGTACAACCTGAAGTCCGTTCAGCTCTTTGAGCAGGGGCGGTGTGTGTGTATGCCCCAGTTGCTATATACTGGTGGCTAGAGCAAACTCATGGTGGTGTGGTAGGGAATACCTCAGGCTTGAACCCTGTACCCAGGTGTTAAGGGCCTGAATTCCCTACCCTCCACCATTTGTAAAAAATGTGCATATTTTTGCCTCATATTTGATCTGCTCTATTCCTCATGATATCTGTGGTTTCTAAAAAGTTTGGTGCTTGATATTTGATGGTGCAGTGGTAGCATTGTTGCTTCACACCTCCAGGTTTTCAGGTTTGATTCTTGGCTGGCGTGCCTTCTGTGTGGGGTCTGCATCTTGTCCCTGTGTTTGTGTGGGTTTGCTTTTGTATCCTCCCATGTTACAAAGACATGTCTGCATTATTTCTTCCTGGGACTCTGCTGAAAATTGTTTTTTGTTCCAAGTCAGACTGTCCTGGTTAACAAATGTTAAATAAAATTGACAGGCATTTGAATTTCAGACTTCAGGTTTCTGAATGTTTAATTTCTAGCATATGTGATGGTGCAGTGGTAGCATTGTTGCCTCACAGCTATAGGTTTTTCTGGTTTGATTCTTGGCTGGGGTGCCTTCTGTGTGGAGTCTGCATCTTGTGTTTGTGTGGATTTGCTCTGGTGTCCTGCCATTTTACAAAGATGTGTTTGCAGTATTTCTCCCTGGGCATCTGCTGAAAATTGTTTTTGTTCCGTCAGAAGTAAAATTGACAAGCATTTGAATTTCAGACTTCATGTTCTTCAGAAAATACATAGTAACACAACCTTTTATTCTAGCCATTTTCTAAGTTTATAAGATGAATATTTGACATTTGTCCCTATTTTTGGGACTGTACTCCCCCATTATTGGCTTTGTCCAGGTTTTTTGTGCTAAGGTTGACAGCTATGGCAAGAACTGAATTCACTGAATATGTTTGAGGGCTGTATTCCCTCATTACTGGGTTTGTCCAGGTGTTTTGTGCTAAGAGGTTGACAGCTATGGTGAGAACTGAATTCTCTAAACTATAGCCATTTAAGTTTCAGTCTTCCTCTCTTTCACAAACCAGCTGATTTGGCGCAGTGGTATGCTGCTCTGACTGTTTTTGTACATGGACCTTGGCAGTAAAATATATGTTGGTAACACAGCATTTTTCTTTCACAAAACAGCTGATTTGGCATAGTGGTATGTTGCTCTGACTGTTTTGCACAGGGACCTTGGCAGTAAAATGTATGGTGGTAACACAGCATTTTATTCTAGCAACTTTCCAAGATTATACAAGCAATGTTTAATGTGTCACTGGTTTTTGGGCTTTTGACCCTCCCCCCAATAAATTTTGGCTTTTTCCAGATTTCTTGTGCTGCGAAATTGAGATGCAGTTGAATAATGAGTAGATTTTACAAGGAGCTGAGAGCTGCAGGGGAAGAGAAGTTTAGTCCTGCTTATGCAGAGTCTGCTTGCATTGTTAATAGCACAACAGGTTGTGTACTTGCTTTTGATGCAGAAGGCTGTGGGTTCTACTCCCACAAGGGGTGGATGCTGCCGTACTAAGAATGTCTTCCTTGGTGAAGATAGTAACTATGAGCCTGTTCTCAGTTTGCCATCCATTTCCTATTGCAGTATTACTAGCTTATAATTTTTTAATGTAATATAGGCAATTTATTCCTCAGGGGCAACAGACACTTTATTTTTTGATGAAACCATGAAATATAAAGGTGTTTGCTAGCAGCAACCTCTTCATTAGTTACAGATGTCTTTAATGTGGAATTATTTAGATGACTTTTACTTCTTCAGAGATTGTGCATATTTACTGCTAATGGTGGACTGTAGAATTGTGCATATTTACTGACAATGGTGGACTGTAGAAGTTTGAGTAGACTTATGATGGAAATGTTCTGAACTGGGCAGTTTTGTCATTATGGGTGCATGCATTTTGTTTCATTGTTTACTGGAAAAATGTTCTGAATTGGGCAGTTTTGTCATTATTGGTGCATAAATTTTGTTTCATTGTTTAATAAATTTAAAATGCCCTCTAACAACTGTACTGTATTGTACAAGGAATATAATTTAGTACGATCAGGAAGGTGTATCAAAGAGCACATGTATGTTTCATATGCAAGGGGCCTATGATTTGAAAACAGCCCAAAATTAATCTTTATCTGCCACTGGCAAAATGTATTTCCTTTGGATGTGGGTTTCAATGCTGTTTCAATGAATGTGAGTTTCAAGGGCAGAGAAGTTTTAATGCTAAGTCTGTTTTCATTGTGAGACTGCATTGCTTTGTTTAGCAGATGTCTTAGTGTTTGTGCTGTAAAATGCAAACTAAAACTTTCAAATGAAGTCCAAATCATCATAGAAGTAAAGCAGTATGCACATTAGTGTTTATGGTAAATGGAGTGAAATAGCCAAGTAATGGATCATTGGAATGGCTGCAGGTGGGAGACTCCATTCGACCATGATTTTGTGAGGGGGAAGGGTGGCAAACTCAGACAGCACCAGCTGAACTATACCCTCCAGCTGTCCAGATTTTCAAAGAATGAATAGACTTTTGCTTCTTATTTTTGGTTTGTTCCTCATAAAATTTGTGGTTTTCTGGCAAATCATTTAAGAATTAAGTCACTAAATAATGACACACTGAGTTTCAGACTTCATAACCTTCAGAAAAATGCATGCTAAAGTAAGACCTGTCATTCTATCAACTGTCTCAGTTTATACAAGAGCAATTTTTAGTACTGTTTATATGTTCCCCCAATATTTTTGGCCTTGTCCAGATTTATTGCATGAACATGTTGAGAGGTACATACAAATACATTGCTTTATAGAATTAGGCATAGCCAAACCACTCAACTGTCCCCGATTTTGGATCACAATGTTGCTCTTCCCCCTAATAATCCCTCCACAAAATAGCAATTTTGGAAGAAAACAGGAAGGGTTTACAATTAAGAAATAACTGTAATAATCAGAGTTATAGATTACTATTATTTCAGAAATGCATGTAGATTATTTTATTTTGTCAGCTGCTCAAGTTAGCAGTACTAATATTAAAGTGTCCCTTCTTTGACAGGTTCCCAGCTGTATTGTGTGGCTATTTTATATTTTTGCATCACATTTTTGGTCCATTTTTCATAAAAGTGTGTTTTTTTGGAAACTTAGTGACAAATCATTAAAGACTGAAGTTAAAAAATAATGACAGACATTTGAGTTTCAGATTTCATGCCCTTCAGAAAATTCATACTAATGTAAGACCTATTCTATTATCTTTCTAAGTTTATAAGAGCAATATTTAAAAAAATGTCCTTATTTTTGGGCCTTTGTCCCACTTCTATGTATGGCTTTGTCCAGATTTCTTGTTCTGAGGTTGAGAGGTATGACAAATGTGTCAGGGCAATCACAGTCAGCTAGAGACATTTCAAATTGTGACATACTTGTTGCACCCCACTCCCCCATGTAGTGACTCTAGATGTGTCCAAGCAAGGCAAGGAGTAGTTATGTAGTGAAAATGTGCAGAGTATCCCTCCATCCAAGGTAGACACAAGTACTACAGTGGCTTTTCATGTCCTTGATTTTGCAGAATGGTCTTGTTTGTCATATTTTTGTACTGTTCATTTATGCTTATTACTCAAAGTGCCTGTTGCTCTGTGTTTAAGTAGCAATATTTTAATGACCATCAGGTAAGCTTGTCTGAGATTGTAAGAGGCAAGTAAGCTTTAATAAGCATACTGTTAAAGAATTGCCAACATTGAAAGCCTTTCTGTTTTTGCCATGCAGAGAATACTTAACTAGATAATGTATAAGCCTTTGGTATTGAAATGCATATGACAGTATTTGTAATAAAGGACATATTTACATTATTTTAAGAAGCTCATTACACTTGTTGGAGACTTCCAGTCATCTCTGTAGGCTTCACCTGTAAACTAAACAGAATGCCAATCATGTGTGGTCCATAACCAATACAGTAATCCTTTAAGCAATGTATCGTGAGCTTGTTTCTTGTTTGCTTTTCATTTTTTATTTTGATCATGTTTTCCCCATGAAACAAGTAGATAGTTGTCAGGCAGCAGGTCTTTTTTGGATAAGAAACATTTTTACAAGTGGGGGCATCACAGAGATTTCTACTTTCAGCGTGTTACTTGGTACTTTAATAAAGCTGAATATAAATTATAATTAGAACTGCAGTGCAAGGAGAAGTGGTTTGAGTTGAGTGCTGCTTGTTTTTCTTATACTTGATTTTGACTGGCATTCCAGTAACGTATTTAAAAAGTAATTTATTATTTCATGCCTCATAACCTTTTTGTTTCCATCTAGATATCAAATAAGGTGTCATGCAGCCAATGCATTGAAATATTTTTATTCTTCTACACTTCATTTTGTCTTAATTGGACTCTCATAATGACGGTTTGGCATCCAGGGCAACGTATTTAATTAGTTAGTTTTTGTGGTTTTGAGCATAGGTCCTCCCCTTTCTAGTTGGCCACACCCCTTCCCATTGATCTCACCCAAGGTTGCTGTCTCCTGCAGCCCCCCTTTGATTTGAAGTCTCCAGTTGCCACTGTCTTTGAGCAGTGGTTTAAGAGTAACTGCTTAATGGCTCAAACTTCCGACTGTTAGTTTAGGGAGAGGCACAGTATGATCCCTTTTGGATCAGGCAGAAGTTGTAGAGTAGAAGGATTTGTACTGGTTGGGATGGTTAGTTATTGGGAAGGGAGTTACAGTTTCCACTGCCACCTACTGGTGAATAAGTGATAGTACAGACAGAATAGCAAAGGGGAAAGAGGGTGTCCCTGCGAGTGTACATAATTTCTCTCTAACTCTGCTACATATCATCTCTCTGGAAATTCTGGACTGCTTACTATATAGCAAAAATACATAATGTTTACTTATCCTCATCAATGCACTCTATTGTCTCTATACCTCTTACCTGGCCTGTCAGTTTTTGTGTTTTTTATGGACTACTTTCTACCACAGAATGAGCCACCCTCCTCCTGCGTATGGCCTAACCCAGTGGTAAGAAATTTTCCATGTCCTGAGGATTTTACACTGCCCTTTTTTCCAGTCCTGACACCAATGTGTACGCCAGGAGTGGACATTTTGCTATTCTGGGACTTTTGCACTCAGTGTTCTATTTTTATTTTTTGATCTACTTTTTCCATGATATATAAAATGCAGTCTATACATCAGTGTCATATTGGTGAAATTCGTAAAAAAGACATCCACCATGTCAAGGTACACAACATGACTTGAGCATGAATTCAGTTCCAAAAATGCCCCTTTTCTTTTCTTACTGATTTCATCTCTCCATTTAGCCCCTATATCCATTTGAAAGACTTTCCATTTATTTAAACAAAAATACTACTTTCAGAGTAGAAATAGGTGCATACAAGCACACTTTTAAATACTGTTGCTATGACAATCCCCTAGGGTCACTAATCTAAAGGGAAAGTAACAAGACATGGGTAGGACGATAGCAACATGCCATAGTATAAAATACAGAGGAATAATACACATTAGCCATCTGATCTATAGTCTGTTTTGTTAGCAGTTTCTGTCTGGTGCCTAGTCTTTCTGTTGCTTTGCAAAAAGCCTTTTTCAGAGTAGAAATATCTAACATGTTAGCTACATGTGAATGCGTTTCTATATGTGCTGCACAATAGTGTTGATATGACAAAGCTCTCAGGTGAAAGTTACACCAGACAGCCTGGGGACAAGCATTCTGTCATATAAGGCTTACAGGAATGCAGCATTTCTCTGCATGCTTGCATAAAGGATGTACTCACAGATTAGCTCAATATTTTGGCCAGAGCATAGCTCATTTTGCAGAGTATGATCGTCTACAATATAAAATGTATGTAAACCAAATCTCAAGTCTGCAAATTTAATGTATGTACACTACCCACATTGTTATTAACTATGTGTTAGATAGCTATTTTTGCAACTTGTTGTTGAATTAAACAGTGATGTAAGATGTAGGAGAGTGCAACACAAGTAGTCAGTTTTACTAAAAATGGTAGGCTTGTACTGTTCAATGCAATATAGATTCCAGGGCAGAACTCAAGATGCTTGTTGGATTAGGTATGAAGGTTTGGAAATACTATGCTTTTGCAGTTTAGTTTATGTTGGAAAGTGTGATGTGAAGTGTATCTTCCAGGGACTGGTGTACGCTATGCAATCAACAACTAACAGAAGAAAAGTGGACTGTTTAGTAAGCCAAAAAACAATGGTTATCCTTGTATTTATGTTAGATCAAGTCTGGAGGCTGATCATTGATCTGTAGTTGGGTATTTTGTATAATTTATTTTTGTCAACTGTTTATATCTGTGGTTATAACAAGACTGAAAGCATCTTCTACAGGGAGGAGGAGGAGGCATAAAGGAAAGAGGCAATGAACTTTCTCCAAAAGGGAAAAGAAATGGGCAAGAAAATTGAATAGGTTTATGCTTAGAAGTGAAATAATCTATGTGGTAAAGGAAGTAGAAGTAGGGTATAGGAGTCTGTCAAAGCATGCTTTAGTGAGGTTAAAGGTTAAGGTAAAGGAAGATGGAGACACAGAAAGATGGTGGACATGGAAACTGGTTGTGGAATGGTGAAGACACTAGAAGATGACATGGTGCTACAGAAAGTGATGGGAATTAGATCATTATAAGAAATACGTAAGAAAGGAATATAGGGGGATGCAGTTAACAGTGCCTGGAAAGGGAAAATCATGTCACTGGATAAGGT
Organism: Protopterus annectens; assembly: GCF_019279795.1. Lineage (NCBI taxonomy): Eukaryota > Metazoa > Chordata > Ceratodontiformes > Protopteridae > Protopterus > Protopterus annectens. Next base: position 1,375,154,084 of record NC_056743.1, read on the forward strand.
TTGGGGAAGGAAGTAGAATACTGAGAATGGCACTGTGGTGCACTCATTAGCATTGTTACCTCACAAGAGGTTCTCTGGTTCGATTCTCAGATGGGGTGCCTTCTGTGCGGAGTCTGCATGTCCTCCCTGTGTTTGCATCTGTTTCCTCCGGGTGCTCCAGTTTCCTCCCACATTCCAAAGTCATGCAGTAGGTGGATTGGGCACTCTAATTTGGTTCTAGGTGTGAGAGTATGTGCAAGTGTGTGGTATGCCTTCTTTGGAGGGTTGGATGCTGGGCTAACAACATGACAC
>NC_056743.1:1375156874-1375211874 GCF_019279795.1 Protopterus annectens
AACAGTGCCAGAAAATTATAATGAATTGTTGACCCAAGCTGATAGCTTTTTGAGTGGATGGCTTAGTAAATAACATATGTTAGTGGGTATAAGGAAAGGTGGTGCAGATGATAATGATAGCTCTGAGGGTACAAGATATGTTTAGGCATTTCACACCTGGAGAAGACGCAGAGTGTTCAGAAGATACAGGCACATTGTGGTATACATACATGAAAAAATAAGGAGAATAAAATAGCAAAAGACATATATCCAGGTTGTGATGTTAGCATTGTTTTAGGAGATCAGGAAGACCTGGAGAGGGAAGAGCAGAAGGACAGAGAGTAGAGACCATCATGCTTAAAAAATTATGAAGTCCTAGAATGTAGAAGAATGCAGTTGCGAATAATTTATGGAAATCAGATTAATGATTGTATGGAGTATTCTCAATGTTAAATTTCAAACTAAAACTCTGAATTGGAAAACATGCAGGAGAATGGATTGAATAAGAAGGAAGGGTGCAGGTAGAGAAGTATAAGCTGGGAAGAAAAGATAGAAAGATTTCACCGGATGGTGAGGAATGGTTACAGTTTATGCAACTGAAGTTATTTGTTAAGACTTGATTAGTTAGTATTGGTGCAATGCAATTAATTTGGGAGAAAGTGCTAGATATTGATATCCATGAAGAAAGAGTTTTCAACTAGAATGTAAAAGTGAAAAGCTATATGCAAGCTTCATTGAGAGTAAATATGGCAATGAAGAAATTAAGGAGGTAGGGAATGCTAGAGGGCACAGCTCCCACTGATGACATTTGGCACTCTCACCCATAACCTGCAGCATTCAGCAACTTTCAGAACCATCATATATGCCTACAAGCACATGTACAACAGTACAAGCAAACCACATTACTATATGCTGGGAAACACTTTATAGGCTCATAAGATCATAAGCTTATTACTAGGCTTATGATAACTAGGCCTTTACAAGCCTAGCTGTGTACCCCAAACCAAATGGTTCCCAAATATCATTAGAGTCTATACAGGGGGCATGTCAGTAGGGAGGTAACTAAGGATTTGTAGAGGGGGGTGTTAGTTACTATAATACTTTTCTTATCCATGACATATTAATAACTAAGGGCATTGTAGGCAGGTGTTGTTGTTTAGGATAATGCTGTTCTTATTGATGGCCTCTGTCCATAAAGGACATGGGGGGTCAGACTGTGGGTAAATTTGCGATTTCTTATCTAATTAGCAAAGTTTCATTTGCATAGGGTCAAAAATAAACTCTGTTTGTCATGGATGGGGAGCCTATTCCATAGCACAGGATCCTTTGGGACACATATATGTCTGTCCAGCACATTCTGTTTATGTTACAAGTGAAGTTCAGACTCCTGGCTGTAGTATTTCTAGTGCTCATTGTTTTGCACATGTGCAACAGCTCTATTAGGGCTGTGTCTGAGAAAGCCCTGACAGCCAGTCAAAGATCCCATCTCAGCCGCCTGAAAGAGATTGAATACAGATACAGATCCTTTAGGTGATCATTGTAGGACAGGGTATTTATCCCTTGAATTTTCGTGGTGAGAAACCTTTGTGGGCATTTCAATTGTTGCAAGTGTCTGATTAGGTTCATGCCAAAGTGGACATTGTACACAGTGATGGGTCTGATAAGGGCTGAGTATAGTGGCACCATAACTACTTTGGACCTGGATACCATACCCTTACCTATAAGTTGGGTGACACAGAATGATTTTCTTATTAGAATTTTCTTATTAGGATTATCTTAGACACATGTTGGTCAAAGGCCAAACTGTTATCTACATATGCTCCCTGATCTGCTGGGTTGACTCTTAGGGGAATTTTATTTATGGAGTAATTAACTTGGGTTGATGATTTCCCAAAGGAAATTATAATGCATTTTTTGGCATTGAGTTTTAGGACATGGTTGTGGCAGCAGTCATTTGTATGTGTTAAACCTACTTGCAAGATGTTGGTGTCTTATCAGGAATCTATTTTTGTTCCTAGTTTACAGTCATCTGCAAACTTGATGAGCCAGAGGCCTTAAATGTTAGCCTTGACTTCCAAGTAGTAGATGCCAAACATGAGTGGGCCCAGCACTGAGACCTGAGGTACTCTGCTGATGACTTGTCTCTTGATGAATGTGGTCTCAACAAGCCTGACTTCTTGTGTCCAGTCTGTGACCCAGACAGCAATCCAGCAAGTTATGTAAGAATTTTCACCTACCTCAGAGAGCTTGTCAACAATCCTAGAATGGGGTATTGTATTGAACACCTCAGCCAAATCAAGATACACAGTATGCACTGTTATATCATTATCCATTGTCTTGGTGACCCTCTCAAAGAAGTTTTCCAGGTTAAGTAGGCATTCCCTTCCCTTAACAAAGCCAGACTGGGAAGGATCCAGTGTCTGTAGGTCACCAATATCCTTGTTTATTATTTCCAAGATAATTAATTCCATGGCTTTGTATATTATAGCAATAACTGATGATGTGGGTGTGGTATATTGAAGATTTATCCATGGTTGGTGTGGTTTAGTTAGGAGGGTGAAGTCTGAGTGATTAAACAAAGACAGCTCTAGTGAATTTTCAATATACCATATCCAGGAGTCGATTATTGCTATTATAAAATGACATTATTTAAGGAAAAATGTACTTACTTTTCTTAAATAATATCTTTTTATAACAGCACCGTGGTGTTCTTCCATGTTGTTTCCCGATTCCACTGCTTTGTTGATGAACTGCACATGCATATGGGACTTCTGTTCCCATGTTTATGCAATACATTAGTGCTTTGCAAAGCAAGCAACAGAGATCTCTTTTGCTTATTTTTTATTTTTTTGGAAAAAAAGAAAGCTGTAACCTCCTGATAGAGGTACTAGAGACAGGGAAAATACAAGAAAACTAGGGTACGTTTCTTTAGTTTTGCAGAACGTACCTGATTTTTCTTGTATTTTCTCTGCTCTAGAAATACCTCTTCACCTTTTAATTTTTGAGAAAGATTTTGTGGTGTAAACCTTGGCTCTAGATGATGGTCACTATTGTATTGCCACCCTGACATGATGTGCAAAAATGGGAAAAAGGGTTGAGGATGGATGGATTTGGACTGCCTGAAGGAAAGAACATTTGAAACTGAAATGCATGTCATTATTTAGTGACTTAATTGCTTAGTGATTTGTCAGAAAACCACAGATTTTACTAAATAATGACGTATTTCAGTTTCAGACTTTCTTTCCTTCAGACTAATACATGTCTACACATACAAATAGATAAATTTTGGCTGCTCAATGATACTTTAGTGGCTGGACTTTGGCTGGACTATATTGTTGATTTACAACAGGTTGGGCTGACCAATCAGTGTGATCATTTTCAAATGTTAATGGCTAGTCATTTTATAATAGGCTTTTTAGACTGATGGGTCTACAATTCCCTGGGTCATTGATGGTCTACCTTTGTAGAGGGGAATGATTGTTGTGGTCCTCCATTCAATTGGAATGTAGCTTGTATCCCTGATGATAGCTGGGCGAAGTTTGTTGGAGGAGATTTCACCTGGTGAAGCTGGGGGGGGGGGTCATGAAGTTCAAACTGAATTTGTCAGCCAGTAGATTTGCTGAATCACCCTGACTGGTATAGGCAGTACCATTCATCATCAGTTCAGCACACAGCTGTATGTTACCTCTAAGATTTTGGACATAGCTGAAGAAGGCATTCTAATTGTCTTTAGCCTGTGAGGCTACCCTGACCACATAGTTGACCCTGTTGGACTTAAACCTCTTAGTTTCTTGCTTAGTTGTATGAGAGAGCATTTATCTTTTAGGGGGCTACTCTTCCTGATTTTGGCCATCGGATTTCTTCCTTTATTATATACCCTAAATAGATAAGGATTCCAGCAGTGTGGCTTGTTTTTAGTGTTTGTTTTTGGTTTATTTCTGGTAGGTACAGTAGCCTCTGTGCAGCCATTTACATGTTTTATCAGGACTCTGAATAATTATTTCTAGGTAGCTATGGTCTTGAGGTTGGGGTTAACCTTGAATTTTGACAAACTATCACTTAAAAGGATGCACTTTGCTTTTGAATAGGTCCTGTTACTGGTTTCGCTGGATTTTCTGGGTTTATTTTTATTTCACATGAAACAGCTTTGTTATTCAATCTCACTAGTACACTAGTGAGGATGTGACATGTGTGGTGGTCAATGCTGTCCCATGTTGGTGAGTGTGATGTGGATATCCCACCAATGTCCACCCAATTAATATGGTATGCCCCTGCATTGGCCCAGTAATGAAGGAGCCTCAATCCTCACCACTGACAACAGCTAGGGGATGTACACACTGGGAGGATGACAAGTACACATACAGTAAAGTTCAATTTCCCTTAAGAGCACACAGAGACCACAGTCAATCTGGGGCTGGTTTTTCTCTCTTTCTCCAGATCCACAATACGACTCCCCACTGGAACAGCTATAGGACTGAGATCTCAGCTGAGTGGCCAAGCCAAAACATTCAGCATCCTGTCTGTCCAAACAGTGGTTCTTATCCCTACCCAAGTAGCTGATACACACACACACACACACACACACACACACACACACACACACACACACACACACACACACACACACACACACACACTTTGAGATTTGATTGGTATACAAACACACACACACACACACACACACACACACACACACACACACACACACACACACACACACACCTGGGAAAAGCTGGCACAGGTTTACCAACTATGCCTGGTAAGACAATAGATCCACAAGTACGGCAGGTGCAAATGGCCAAAAAACTGTGTCAAACAAGAAATCCTGGCCAGCACTTAAAATGTGGAAATAATCTTTATGGCGGTAGCACTGTCCAAAGGATCATGCAAAGCACAAACCCCAAAAGTCAGACTGGTTTTGGCAAAAAAACTTGCCTTCTTCAGTGAAAACAATTCATACAATGTTCCCATGCACAAATATATACACACACCCTTAAAGAAACAAGCTTGTGATTGGATGATTATAAATGTTTATTCAAGCCTGGGGAAAATAAGCCTCCCAGTTTAATTATACAACTTTTTTCTTTTTTGTTAAGCAAACCATGCCAACCAATTTTATTTGTCCTATCTCCCTCAATTTTATGAATAATTACAAATCTGTGCTATAGGATGCTTAATAGAGTGTTTGTACAAGCCATTAGATATCCTTTTATTTCTCATGTCAGTCATATGTTCTGAGATAGGAATTCTAAGGGTAAGTGAGGTTTGGCCAATATAAAAGGCAGAACGGGTACTCATCACTAAATAAATCAGCCAATCAGAACTGCAGTTACATAATAATCTAATGTCATAAACTGTGGACATGTTTTTGCTAGTAAACTGCTGGGATTTCAAAACAAACTTGCATAAAGAGCAATGATCACAAGGATATCAGCCTACTGCTTTTGTACCAGACAACGTGACTTGATACCTGTTATGTTGTAAATTGTCCCTGTGTTTGTAATGACTAAAAAAGATCCAAGTATTTTGCCCCTTCGATAAGAAAACATGCATCTAGATGGAAGTATTTCTGATAACTTATTCCCCTGGATTCACGAATCCTCCGTGTAAGACTTAATAAGTCTTACTCGAAGGCTGCAGTTGAACGGTATGATGTCAGCGTGCCATGAATATGCATGAGGGCACGCTCACTCAACCGTAAGTCTTACACGGACCGTGTAAGAAAGCAGGGGCCATGTCTGACTGCCGAGCAGTCTAAATGTCCATGCCCCTGCAAGTGTTTTAAAACTAAACAAAGCACACACACAAGAACGAGTCTGCTCAAATGTCCCTGCACCCAACACCACACTCCCTGATGTTGTAAACCCCTATCACAGTTCTAAAACGCAAAACATTAAATATATTTTTTTAAATCCCCAAAATAGCTGCCAGTATTTGCACGTGTGTGCGCGGGTGTGCCCATTGTTTAGCTAGAGTTAGCAATTCTGACATGGGAGACCATAAGAAAGAATGTTAATGCAAATCACACCAAATAGCAATAGGGTAATGATAGAGCGTTTGCACAAAGAAGAGACATTCAAGGTTCGAGTCCTACCACTCCCCTTCCTATTTATTTTTTAAATCAGTATATGAAATAATGCCTGACAAATATGTTTAAACATTACTAAAAAGCAGTGAAATGGCCAGTGTATCAGTGAACAAAATAAATATTTTAAAGGATCATGATATAAAATTGCCTGCAGTTAAGCAGCGCTTCACCCAGCGCAATAGAGTTTCCCGTAGTTTAATAGCGCTTTACCTATCGCAGTAGAGTTGCCCATAGTTTAATAGTGCTTTACCTAGCACAGTAGAGTTGCCCATAGTTTCATAGCACTTTACCCAGTGCAATAGAGTTGCCCATAGTTCAATGGCGCTTTAACCAGCGCAATGTGTTTGCGCGGATGTGCATGCTGCGCCAACCAGGGCACCGTAGGGCACTGAGGAGCAACATAGAGCAAAGTTTATTAAATACAGCCACACCCCCTAGCCTGTCTGGATAGTATGAAATTAAAATGAATGGCAAGGTTCGACCCCAGGACTCTGTGCATCACAAGCAAAGTACAGAACCACTAAGCCATGACAACATAGGGCAAACAGCCACTATTAACATGCATATACTTACGAATGGTAGTTTAACCATTACTAAACAGGTCTGCAGCCAGCCGAGAATTTTACAAAATGGCCAATCACAAAAAATTGTGGGAAATGCGGCATATTTAAGCCCCACAGGTGGGAATACATGCCATAACTGATTGTAGCTCACATCTGTAGTTAGAATGTCTGGTGTCGGAGAGGGAACATGCTTCCGAGTGCAACATTGGGGCATCAAGGAGTCCAAATACATGGTTTGGCTCCTTATCCACTGTCACGAGTCAAGACTCCTGCAGGGCCAGTTCCAAGGGATGGAGTACAAGGCAGAGGCTTGGAACCAGTTAGCTCATGACCTCACCAGTGCCACAGGCATTCCTTGGACTGGTGAGCAGGTCTGTCACCACCATGCAGACCTGAAGAGACGAAAGCAGGATTGCCTGAACCAATGGATACAGGAGGCCCGTGGGATGTGCGATACCCCACAACTGAGTATGTAGCCATGGAATGCAGTATGTAAGAATTGATAATGGAGTATGTATAACGGATAGGTATGTCTCAATATCCCTTCATTTACTTTACAGCTGCAGGTGACTGTGCTATGAATCAGCAAGCCTATGCTGATAGGCTGCTAAGGCTGCACCACCAGGCAGGTTAGTGATTATTCTGCATGTATTGTTATATAAAATATGGGAAAGAGCATGAAAGAAAGTGTTGTAGTCCAATAGTACAGCCATAAAATTGCCTGAATAAGTCCTCTGCATGTACTGTCAGATAAAAACGTCAGAGAGGCAGAAAAAGAGTGTAGAAACCCATTAAGAAAGGTAACATATGTCTGGAATAATATCTCTGCAGGCACTGTCATATAAAATAAGTGAGTGAGCCTGAAAAAAGATTGTTCTAACCTATTAATAAAAGTATAATATGTCTTGAACATGTCTGCCATATACACTGTTAAAACAAATAAAGGAGTGAGCCTGTGGAAAAGTGTGTAATGTCATTAATAAAGGTCTAAAACCCAGAGTGTGTCTGTGTCACAGAGTCTGAAATGTTGTTGTACCCTTGCAGTATACAAACAGTACTGTTTGAAAAGGTGCTGGCAACCCAGAGTTGTGCAGTCCCATATAAAATGGGTGTTGGAAGTACTAGTAGCTGTGAAACATATATACAGTCCACAACAGGCAGTTACTGGCTGGCATGAATAAGTAAACCTGACACACATGTAGCATGTTATTTTTTCCCCAGAAATGTGAATGTGTGTCAAGAAATGCAGGGTTCTGTACAAATCAAAGTGAAAATGTCATGTGAAAACATTCCAGATATGTAGATAAAGAAATATAAATGCAATCAAGAAATATGTAGCGGTAACATCTGCATCCTGGACAGTTAGTATGTCAGATATAGGTCAGGCATATATTGAACTAGCCAAACCCATTACACAACCTAATCTATGGTGGCAAGTGTAATAATACAGGTAGGGGATATACACTTGCAGTCACTAGGAATGTAGTGTAGACTAAGAGGTCATTATAAGATGTTAACCAAGGTTTTTTATACACCCTACTGTATGTGCATAAACCGTGCAATACTACACCTCACTGGGTATGTGTAATCTTAAATATTTATTGGGACATATGTCCTATTGTTCTCTAAATATTTGCATTCATGTTGATGCATGTGCCCTGTTTAAACACCACAGTCATGGTGGCCTGTTGTTACCAAACATCCCTGCATGCTGTTGGAATAACCACTGTGGTTCAATATATGCATGCGTTATGCTTGCTGTTCAACTGCTGTACCATTGGTGTGTTGGGTTAATGGGAATATTATTGCATGCTGTTACAACTAATCTGGAATGCTGTTTTGCTTATGTTGTAATTAAACACACCTAATCACAGAACGTATGGGAAGGCTGGTCCCAGTGGACCCACCTGTCCCTCCTCAGCCAATGAGTGCACCTGGCACCAGCAGGTCTGGTGCCCATCCCGGGCTCCCCTCCTCTGTTGGTCCTGTGCCACCTTTTGGTGGAAGTGCTGCAGGGGATGGGGCTCATCCCCCCGTGCAAGCATGGGCGGAGAAGGGCCACCTGTCACCCTTCAAAGGGTCCGGGCTGTGGTGCATAGGGAGATCCAGCATTCAGTCACTGATCCCCTACGTCAGCTTGAGGCAAGAGTGGCACATCTCATGGGTGAGCCTGCCCATCCTACGCAGCCCCCATCACAACCACCCTCGGGGCTGTGAAGGTTCAGTGGTGACTGCCCATGGGTGGGGATCTCAGTTCCACTGTTACCATCTGTGGGCTCATGGGCTTGCGATTTCCAAACATCCGACCCTGTCAATTGTGTTCACCCACCCCATGTGTCATACACCGCCCCTGTATGCGTCTTGTCTGTCTTGTCTGTTTACCTTCCCAACCTACCTCCCCGGACATGCCTACTTCCTCTACCTCACTTCCCACTCTCACCTGAAAAAAAAAAAAAGGACAATCTGTACCCACAAGAAAATTACGCCCCATACATAGCTGCCCATTTCGCACACATGTCCATCGGACAAACATGTAAGCTGATAATTAGAATTGGCAGTACAACATACTTTGTTGTCCTCACCCCTCTCCCAGGGGTGGAAGGTTTCAAATTTCACTCCAAATTCATTGTATATGCACAGCTGTTGCTGTTAAGGAAGTGGGCAGCTATGGACCTTCCCTACACCCATTCTGCAAATCCCGAGCTTGTTTACCTACTGTGTGTCCCTCTTTGTGCCCCCTTTTTCACCACTTTCCTATCTCCCCATTTTCTTTTCTTTAAAAGAAATTAGCATGGGGGATAGCGGGATTAAGCACTGTTAAGCAGTAGTAAGCAGGTTTAAGCGAGTGTAAGCATGTGTACACTTAGCTAAGCGTCACTAAACATCAAGCAAACCCGCGCAAACCTGCTTACAACTGCTTAAAAGTGCCTTAGTCACTCTATGGCAGGGCCCTTGTTCTGCTCAGCAGCAAAAGAAAATACATCTGCCAGTCTTGAACCACAGACCATTGACACAATAGATTGCATGAATTACCACTATGCATCAGCAGATACCCAAGTAACTTGGTTCTGAAATAAATATATCATGCATTACAATGAGGGAATGTAAATGAAAATTAGGAATGGTATAACACTAAGCCTTTTTTGTGGGTCTTTACCAGCAGTGGTTGTGGAATTGCATGACATGACTGTGAAAGGAGAACCAGCCATCCTAGCAGGAATAATGTTACAGTAGCACCTTACAAACACCACACAGTATCAGACCAGGATTAATACTGGCCACAGGAATACAGTGCAATAACCACATTTGTATGGCAGTTAATTGTGTAAGTGAGAAAAAAGTACATACTCCCATGTATCCCGTGTTAGCATTTGGAGAGGTGCTTACATGTCTACACTGAGATGTGTGTACTGGAAGCAGCAACATTCAGGTTTGAGTACAACATGCATATAACTGGCTACAACCCTAGCATCAGATAAGAGACATATACCAACCTTAAGACTGACAATGGTGTCCAGAGCAAACAAGCATGGGCCTCACCTTGGAAATCTGAAAGGGCTATGCCTACCTAAACTAGCATTTTATAGCAGTGAGCTGCAATCAAAGTAAGTAATGCAATTTCCAAACAGCAGGCTGCATGCAATTACTGAATGGTGGGCAGCAATTGGTGCAGAGGCTGTCACATGCACATGTGCAGATACCTAGACCCGCAGTCCACACATGCAATTATATCATTGCAGGTGCTGTGAGATAGAGAGTGAGAGAGAGAGAGAGAGAGAGAGACACGAACACAGACACAGACACAACTGAGACAGAGACAGAACAGAACAGAGTGAGAAACAGAGACAGAACGTTGAATAGAGGGCGAAAACAAAACAAAAACACCAATAGAAAAAACTACAAAACCGTAACACACAGAGCAGGGAAATACTAAGGTAAGGTATGTAACTCACATGTATGTGTTGGCATGTTGTAGATGTTCCTGAAGAGTACTCTACACACTGCAAATCATCCATGTGTGGCAGCAGTATGTATCTGTCTGTATCTGCACATGTGCATAGGGCAAGGGACATACTGCAACTGTTAGTGAAGGGTGGACAGATATCTGTCAGTGAAGGTTGATATGTGCATATATCCATGTAGGTCGTAGTGTGTGGCTTAGAAAACAGCATGCAGTACGCAGGAGCAGCCATAGGTCAACTGGTGCCTTAGGCAAAAGGGCTCCACTGGGCCCCCTACCACACTTCCTGGTGCCCCCATCCCTGTCTTACTATACCACATAAATAGTGGAAAAGCACCCCTGCTAGAGCGGCACCCTAGGCGGCCACCCAGTTGGCCTATGCCTAAGGCCAGCTATGGTAGTGTTGATATATGTCATGTGGTGGTTAAATGCTATGGGACAGATGTGTCAGATCTGCTGTGTTACAGCCAGTGAAACCTGCTAATACAACAAGGGCTGAGGATACCCACAAGCATTCTGCACAACACTGTACAATTTAATCACATACCTGTACATCCCACAACTGCTGCATAAGTGATATCCCCACCATGAAAGGTGGACTGTACATGTGCCTTTATGTACATCCATGTGTACAGCAATGGATGTGTACATGTATGTGTATAGATACGCATGTATATAATATATATATATATATATATATATATATATATATATATATATATATATATATTTCTACACATATATATATATATATATATATATATATATATATATGCATATAGAGTGAGAGAGAGACAGAGAGACATGGGTTCATATGTACTGCAACAGGTGTATGGTGACCAAGGCATGGACTGTAGATAATTGTTGATACTGGAGTGCCATCCCACCTTCCCAAAACAGTGTACCCATTAACTACCACATAGGTAGAGATGTACCTAACAGTGAAGGCGTGATAAGGGAACATGGGACACAGGTGGACAGTAGCCTCCACTTTGATGAAGACAGTGCCACACTACACCTGTAATCTGTCTGTGTGGTATGTGTCATGACAACAGGTGTATCAGCTATGGATGTATAGGGTAGAGTTCCCCTATACTCATCACAATGCCCTGTGTGGTATGTACTTCACATGACAACTACACCAGGTGAACAGGCCACAGACAGACCCCCCCCCCAGAGGGTAATACTGGCTGCAAACAGATGTCCTATGCAGACTGACTCACAAAATCACAAGTACACTGTATTGCATAGATGTAGGGAACTCAGTAACAGTTGGATCCTCCCAGTACTATACAATAACAGTAATCAGTGGTATTGATCGCCGCACATTCCTGGGACCACACCTGTGTGGCATATAGCCCTCTTAGGTACATGCAAATACACTAGGGATATGTCCATCAACATCTGGAAATGCATACATTGGCCTACACTGCATTCCCTGGATGGGACGCATATCCTACATAAGGGTATCATACAGACAGATACCTGTTGTCCAATACATGCTGTATAGCAGTAAGCCGTCTATGGCATATTCATCCACATTTACTATACATACTACCCCGACAGTACCACATAGGTGGTAACCTTCAACATGTATGTTGGGTACTAATGTGTAAGACACATGTCATGTCATCTGTCCCTTGGTATCCACATATCCATAGGTATTATGGGGTCCCTCAGTGTTTCACATAACACATTAGGGGCCTGCATGCATATCCACAGGGCTGGTATACACCTATAATGACTCTCCATTATTGCCAGTCGTTGTTGTGTATGAACATGTCTGACATATACCCTGGCAATTAGCCTCACTCACAGTACTCTATAGTACCTGTCATGGGTGTGTGTGGCAGAGATGTCCCCGGCCACGGATCACTACATTGGCTGGGCTTGACACAGACATACATATGTGAGCTATGATTTGTGAAGCAGCGGCACAATCTGACGAAAGTTACAAATGTATTCATGTCGTATGCAGGCTTCACACCTATGTACTGATTGAGGTCACATGTACACATATTTATCTGACACGCAGATACCCGATGTGTGCAATGCACATACTGTTTGAAACATTTGTCATACCATAGTAAAAGCAAAACCCACACTCTGATGACCAACTGTGGTGCACACACAAACACACTTGGCATTTGCAGGACTCAAACCCCTACCTAACTATGTTATGATACTAGAAAAATACACATTAACATGGCACGCTATATGCATTACTGGGTGGTTTATGTTCTCCTTGAATATTTGTAGGATGCTGACATCATCGGACGTTCCAAAGAGGGATGTATCTCTTTTAATGTGTTTTCCCAGTCTCCAAAAAGGATACCCTTCTCAAAGGAAACCACACACATATAACCCCCCCCATACACACACACTTGGCGTTTGCAGGACTCAAACCCCTACCAAACTAGTTATGATACTAAAGAAATACACATTAACATGGCGCTCTATATGCATTAATGGGAAGGTTTATGTTCTCCTTGAATATTTGTAGGATGCTGACATCATCGGAATTTCCAAAGAGGGATGTACCTTTTTTAATGTGTATTCCCAGTCTCCAAAAAGGCTACTCCTCTCAAAGGAAACAACACACATACACTTTGGCATTTGTAGGACTCAAACCCTACCTAGCTATGTTTTGAGACTAGAGAAATACGTATTAACATAGTGCACTATATGTGTTACTGGGTGGCTTATGTTCTCTTTGAATATTTGTAGGATGCTGACATTATTGGACTTTGCAAAGAGGGATGCACCTCTTTTAATGTGTTTTCCCTGTCTCCAAAAAGGCTACTCCTCTCAAAGGAAACCACACACATACTTGGCGTTTGCAGCACTCAAACCCCTACCTAACTATGTTATGATACTAAAGAGATACGCATTAACATGGCACACTATATGCATCAATGGGTGGTTTATGTTCTCCTTGAATATTTGTAAGATGCTGACATCATCGGACTTTCCAAAGAGGGATGTACCTCTTTTAATGTTTTTTCCCAGTCTCCAAAAAGGCTACTCTTCTCAAAGGAAACCACACACATACATTTTGGTATTTGTAGGACTCAAACCCCTACCTAGCTATGAGACTAAAGAAATACGCATTAACATGGCGCACTATACGCATTACTGGGTGGTTTATGTTCTCCTTGAATATTTGTAGGATGCTGACATCATCTGACTTTCCAAAGAGGGATGTACCTCTTTTAATGTGTTTTCCCAGTCTCCAAAAAAGGCTACTTCTCTCAAAGGAAACCACTCACATACCCCCACACACACTTGGCATTTGCAGGACTTAAACCCCTACCTAACTATGTTATGATACTAAAGAGATATGCATTAACATGGTGCAATATATGCATTCATGAGTGGTTTATGTTCTCCTTGAATATTTGTAGGATGCTGACATCATCAGACTTTCCAAAGAGGGGTGTACCTCTTTTAATGTGTTTTCCCAATCTCCAAAAAGGCTACTCCTCTCAAAGGAAACCACACACATACACTTTGGTGTTTGCAGGACTCAAACCCCTACCCAACCATGTTATGACACTAGCGAGATATGCATTAACATGGTACACTATATGCATTACTGGGTGGTTTATGTTCTCCTTGAATATTTGTAGGATGCTGACATCGTCAGACTTTCCAAAGAGGGATGTACCTCTTTTAATGTGTTTTCCCAGTCTCCAAAAAGGATACTCTTCTCAAAGGAAACCACACACATATAACCCCCCATACACACACACTTGTCGTTTGCAGGACTCAAATCCCTACCTAACTAGTTATGATACTAAAGAAATACACATTAACATGGTGCGCTATATGCGTTAATGGGAAGGTTTATGTTCTCCTTGAATATTTGTAGGATGCTGACATCATCGGAATTTCCAAAGAGGGATGTACCTTTTTTAATGTGTATTCCCAGTCTCCAAAAAGGCTACTCCTCTCAAAGGAAACAACACACATACACTTTGGCATTTGTAGGACTCAAACCCTACCTAGCTATGTTTTGAGACTAGAGAAATACGTATTAACATAGCGCACTATATGCGTTACTGGGTGGCTTATGTTCTCCTTGAATATTTGTAGGATGCTGACATCATCGGACTTTGCAAAGAGGGATGTACCTCTTTTAATGTGTTCTCCCTGTCTCCAAAAAGGCTACTCCTCTCAAAGGAAACCACACACATACTTGGCGTTTGCAGGACTCAAACCCCTACCTAACTATGTTATGATACTAAAGAGATACGCATTAACATGGCACACTATATGCATCAATGGGTGGTTTATGTTCTCCTTGAATATTTGTAAGATGCTGACATCATCGGACTTTCCAAAGAGGGATGTACCTCTTTTAATGTGTTTTCCCAGTCTCCAAGAAGGCTACTCTTCTCAAAGGAAACCACACACATACACTTTGGTATTTGTAGGACTCAAACCCCTACCTAGCTATGAGACTAAAGAAATATGCATTAACATGGCGCACTATACGCATTACTGGGTGGTTCATGTTCTCCTTGAAAATTTGTAGGATGCTGACATCATTGGACTTTCCAAAGAGGGATGTACCTCTTTTAATGTGTTTTCCCAGTTTCCAAAAAGGATACTCTTCTCAAAGGAAACCACACCCATGCACTTTGGCATTTGCAGGACTCAAACCCCTATCTAACTACGTTATGATACTAGAGAGGTACGCATTAACATGGTGCACTGCATGCATTATTGGGTAGTTTATGTTCTCCTTGAATATTTGTAGGATGCTGACATCATCGCACTTTCCAAAGAGGGATGTACCTCTTTTAATGTGTTTTCCCAGTCTCCAAAAAAGTGACTCTTCTCAAAGGAAACCACACACATACACTTTGGCATTTGCAGGACTCAAACCCCTATCTAAATATGCTATGACACTAGAGAGATATGCATTAACATGGCATGCTATATGCATTACTGGGTGGTTTATGTTCTCCTTGAATAGTTGTAGGATGCTAACATCATCGGACTTTCCAAAGTGGGATGTACCTCTTTTAATGTGTTTTCCCAGTCTCCAAAAAGGATATTCTTCTCAAAGGAAACCACACCCATGCACTTTGGCATTTACAGGACTCAAACCCCTACCTAGCAATTTTATGACACTAGAGAAATACGCATTAATATGGCACACTATATATATTAGTGGGTGGTTTATGTTTTCCTTGAATATTTGTAGGATGCTGACATCATCGGACTTTCCAAAGAGGGATGTACCTCTTTTAATGTGTTTTCCCAGTCTCCAAAAAGGCTACTCTTCTCAAAGGAAACCACACACATATAATTTGGTGTTTGCAGGACTCAAACCCCTGCTTAACTATGTTATGATACTGTAGAGATACGCATTACCATGGCACGCTATATGCATTAATGGGGGGCTTACGTTCTCCTTGAATATTTGTAGGATGCTGACATCATCGGACTTTCCAAAGAGGGATGTACCTCTTTTAATGTGTTTTCGCAGTCTCCAAAAAGGCTACTCCTCTCAAAGGAAACCACACACATATACACACTTTGAATTTGCAAGACTCAAACCCCTACCTATGTTATAATATGAGAGAGATACGCATTAACACAGCACACTATATGCTTTACTGCATGATTTCTGTTCTCTGGTATATTTGTAGGATGTTGACATCATCAGACTGGACATGATAATGTGTGTACACATTGTTTTGCAATCCCAGGAATGATCCATGTAGGTTGGCAAGTATCAACAGCTTGTACAGGACCATGTGAGTCTCACCTTGTGTGATCTGTTTGTGGAAACATTGACATCCCTCCATATGTCAACACATATCTATGCACAGATTGTTGATTTTGTGGATACGACATGTGTCTGTGATGTTAATGAAGAGCTGTTCAAAGTCTATGTGGAACATGTGTAGCTCTGTTCCATGATGTATGTCCAGGGTGGCTGCTTTACAGACAGTGTAGCATGCTTGGGAACCATGATCTGCACATGAACATACCACAGTTGGTAGGGGTTGTGTGTTTGTCGGTTTCCAATAGCTCTGTTTATCACGTCTGCCATGAGGCACTCCATAGCCTTGCAGATCAGACTTTATAGGCTTACTGGACTACACTTCCCATGGTGTGTTGTGCACCCACACATGTGGGGATTGTGTTATGTTGCTGTAACTCATTTGACGCTTCCAGGTCCTGTGGAGTGGGTGAGGCCCAACAGACTGTTCAGGTGCAGGGTCTGTTTGTTCTGTAGTGCATGCATGACACATATTGGGAAACAATGTAATCCAATTGCTGCCATGCTTTTGGCTTTGGGGGGAGCTATTCAGCCATTCTACACGTGATATCTCCTGGTATGATGTCAGGGACTATCGTCTGTGGGAGGTGGGTATGTATACATGGGCCTGTCTGATAGGATGTTGGCAATGTCAGTAAGGTACAGCTGTCCCTGACTCAGCACATATATGCGTGTACATTACTATTTATTACATAGCTGAAGGATATGTCATGATTCTCAGTCTGGACTTCTTCTCATCCATTCTTTACAAAACACCAACAAACCTGAGCACTAATCCCGGTTATACTCTTTTACACACATAACACCCTACTGATCCTTTGTGTTCAAGCTACAGAGTATGTCATCATAATGCACTGGCATGTCCAGGGGTTGGTTTAATGTGTACTCTCCAGTTCAGCTAGTGAATATTGTGGTTATGACACAATGTCACATCTGCCTCATGTACAAAGACGACCCTCTCCTCCTCACATCACACTCACATATATGTGGAGATGTAACAATATTGACATGCAGGACACTGAGCTCTCTCGACCCATGACTGGCATAGTCTATCAGCTGGTGAGGGGGACCACACACACCACATATCAGTCTCACATACACCAATAGTGACAGCACACAAACCACATTATCACACATACACATATTCGGAGGCTCTACATACACTCTGCCTAAGCAGCAGAGACCTCCACAGCAGACACACATACAACTGCTACCCCACTACAATGCCCACATGTCACACAGTTCACAATGTCAGTGTACCACACAGTTACTGCCCTTTGGGCTAAACAACACACCTGATACACTTGTTATAGGTGACATGTCAAACACACTGTCATCCCACTCACCAGGACAAACAAGGGAATAGTCACTTTGAGCTGTCTCTCAGGTGCCAGGATCTGCCACATAACACATGCACTCAGGTCACTCCAAAGCAAGTCCAGGACTAGCTCCATCATTGTCCAAGCTGGTGCGTACAACCTCAGATGTTCCTCCCTGGACCACATGACATGAAACATAGAGGAACTCTGTGATCATGTAGCCCAGCCCAGTATTACCCTGACCTTGTCTAGCATCTTACACTCACCAAGTATGATGTCACAGTATACCAACACACTGATCACATTTAACAGTTGGCTAACATATTGGTGTTATTCAAAGGGGATACAGTGTCTGTCACCATGGGGTGACATGCTCGACATGCCACATAGCTTCCTTATGGACAGCTTGCACCTGTCACTCTTGGACCTTTGAATACTGGCTAGGGTACTTGCTGCCTTATTTAAGTGGGGTTCAAAGGACAGAACCACCTCCATAGACATTACAGAGTACACGACACTGAGGGTAATGCTGCTCAACACCAGATGTATTATCCTCAAATTGCGCCCACTCAGGGATCTCCTCAGTATGGATGATAGCAATATCTGTGCACTAACAGACACATGGTTCAGGCTCCCACATGCACACCAGCACTACCAGGTTGTATTTCATACCATTATTTCTGACCACATAACTCGGAATGTCCAACACAATTAGGGGGTGTATCCATATACATCACAGATATACATACCTCCGGGTTGGTAGCACTGCAGAAAGCATCACAGACCATACATATGCACCTAACATTGTGCCAATCAGCCTTTTGGTTTGTTGCCTGCTACAGACTACACTGCCCAACTCAGCAACCCCACTCAGCTTTCCTGGGAACAATGGACAATATGAAGGTCTCCTCAAACACCATTATATTGGGTGATGTCAAATACCCACACATTGACTGTGGATAGTACTCAGGCCACAACACCCTCGACCAACAGTTGCTACTATTTCTACACTCATATGCTATGGCACAACTGGTCACCACACCCACACGAGGGGACAACATATTGGACATGATCATCACCAACATGGGGACTCTATGTGCCACAACTGTGATATACCCCTCATTGCTAAGGGCAGAACATACTTTATCTCACTGGACATCCATATCCTGTCCCCACACCCTTCCTGGGTAATGTTGGTGAACTTCCCATAGGAAAACGTCACACTCCTCCAAACCACGGTGGTATCCTTCAGAGACCCTGGGTCAGTGGTAAGTATGGCTCAGACTGCTGTATCCTTTACATACACATTCTGTGGACACCTAGTGGACTGCATGGATCGTTACATCCAAAATAACAACTGGACTCATTCCTGCAATGGCAGTGGACATGTGTGGTAGACCACAGCCATTCATATACTTTACAACAAATGGAGGAAGCTACTACATGATAGACCACAATCCCAGACAGGGAAGGCATCTGTAATCTGTACTAGCAGACAGCTACAATCACTTGGGTAATTATGTCAGGCACGCTTCTAACGGACAATTGCACCAGACACGTCAGACACTCACAAGGCCTTCTTCAGTCGATTCAGGTACCTGGCTGGACACTCACTGATATACTGTGTGTTACTGCATACCAACTAAACATACCCTGAACCCACTGACATTGCCATCATCCTGGCAAACAGATTCAGTGCAGATGTGTCCCCCACATCCCCCCTAAGGTGGTACTGTCCATACCAACAGAGTGTAACCTCCCAGACATCATGAGTAAACAGCTGAGTGCTGCCCTCCCCACAGCAGACATCACAGCATCAATGGGACCAGACGATGTCCCAGCCTGTGTCATACACAGCCTTCATGACAGACATAACACTCACATTACATCACTGTTCGACATAAGAGTTACTGCAGCATATGTACCCACAGAATGGCGTACAGCGATAGTGGTCCCGCTCCACTGATTACTACCACAACAGACCACAGGCAATATCGGCCTAAAAGGCTAATTAGCCTGTTCTGCAAAGCTGTGGGGTGTATTGTAATGGGACTCATGCACATAGACATGGGAAACCTACAGACACTGGGTCCTACACATTACAGCATTGTTGTGGGAAGATCTTGCCTGTTGGACCTGTTCATATTCTTTCAACAGTTACCAGGTCCATCAGTGTTGGGACGGTTATCCGTACAGCCTGCCTGGACCTTGCACAACCCTTCAACACAATACCCCACTCAGCCATTATGCATAGGCTCCCCAGCATCAATATCGACACATATCTGACATAATGAATTGCTACCTGGATCAGGGATAGCACCCACATGCTCAGTGTTGCAGGTGCCATGTCTGACTGTACACCCATGACACATGGCATCCCACAAGGCTCAGTCCTGGGACCTCTCTTGTTCAGTATATATTTGTGTGATGTACAGGCTATCACAGGAGGGCTATGGCTGCCCATGTTCGCAGATGACTGCAAACTGGGTGCCATGATCAGCTCTCCTGCTGGCACATGCATACTCATATAGGGTCTCACAGAGATAGGTTGAATGGTGCCTGAGCCATGGCCCATGGCTACATGCCATTAGTTGCATAGTCATCCCCTTTGAGGATGACAAAATGCCCACACATTACCACATAGGTTGTAATCAATTACCTACAGTAGTGGTTGTTACGGTTTTGGGGACACAACCTGTTCGTACTCTCGCCTTTGACAATCCTATTGCCATAGTGGTTAGACAGTACGTCTACATAGCCCACCATATCCCACATGGTTTCACATGCTGATCACGTGTGGTCATTGTGCCCCTATACTCTTCACGACCATGCTTGGTTACTATGCCACATTTGGGATGTACCTTACCTGACACCTGCAGCAACTGTAATGGCCACAAATGTTACTCATCGAGCAGATGTAGGGACTCACACAGATGCCCTACACAGTTCCCATACAGTAACTCCAGCTATACTCAGTCACTTACCACCTATACGGATGTGTTGTGTGCCTGTAGTTGCAGGCAGTATCTGACCCAGACTTACTGGACATGCTCCATCTCAGGATATCCGACTCCCTTGGAGCTACACACTCCAGGGACATATACCTCAGCACTGATGTTAAAAGGACATGCTGGGGGGACAGATTATTATCAGAAAGCCTCCACTCACTCCTGAGTGTAGTCCTGGTTTTGCATAGGTAGAGCCACCCACTGACCACCTATGGGTGACATCTTGACATGTGGATGGATGACCACATGTTTACCCATGGGATATCTTCTGGGTCCCTGCTAGAGAGCGGCACAATACACTCAACATGAATGGGCTATCTTGTGTGACCTACTATTCAGAGGCACAGTGTTCTGATTAGACTGGGTTGCAGAAGCCAAACACACTCTGGCTATGCTTGTACATGCCCTAGGGCAGATAGCCTAGTATCAACCTCTGAACCTATGATAATTTTCATGATGCACAATGTTTATTGCTGATGCTGTTTGCAGGTTTTTATCATCTTTGCTTTCACACTTTCTATGAACTGCCTAGGTATCTGCAGAACATATTTGCTTATGGCAGGGTTCCACTATATTATTTACGTGTCTGTTGTCATATCAGTGTGTGCACAGGGCAGATTGCTGGGTAGTGAGAGGTTCGTGGGTTAACACATGCAACTGCCTGCTATATGTGGCCCAATGCTGTACGCCAACATGGCCTAAGTGTGTGAACATGCCCAGTTCAGACTGTCAGTGTTCTGTTGCCTGGCATTTGTCTCATGTATTCAAGTGTGTGAGCATGCCCAGTGTGACCTTTCAGTATGTTGCTGTCTGAGGTCCACTACATTTGTTGATGTATGTCTACATTTCCAGTATTAACATTTGTACTGTGTGTGTTGAAAGTCAGGTTCTATTCTTACTGCAGGACTCACCTTTGTGTCATAACTTGACAGGGATTATGCTGTGCCTGCAGGGTTCCCATGAAATACTTTGCATAGACTTATCAACATTTCTTCATAAAGGCTAATCACTGCAATACTGTAATGGTTTAGTGGTTCAGTGCTATGACTATAGTACACAGTATTCTGGGTTCGAGGCCCATCACCGCTTATATTTTCATACTGAGCAGACCAGACTGCTTAAGGGCCAGTAGAGCAAATATGAGCATGTTGGCTTTTATTCAGCTATGCCCTACCTAGACCCAGCTTGTCCAACATTGCTCAATATTAACCCTCATTGCTGGACATTGGCCAATATTACTCTACATTGACCACATTTGTAGTAGTTGGTGTGTGCATTTTGTTTACATATACTTCATGATGGTAAATGCTGTTTAGCACTGCTTTATATTCCTTAACACATGGCAATCATGCCTCAGGTTTTGATGCAGGGCTGCCTATGTTGGATGCACATACAACACTCCCTATACATGTTTGAAAGCAGGTAGTGTCAATGTAGGCATCCCTTTTACTATATGTGCGGGTCAGAGAAAGGTATCATTTCCAGAGTTCCTACTGAGCCACTGTATGTACTATGCGTTGCCTCTTTGCCAAGGCCAAAGCCTATAGGGCACACCTCCTTCTGCCTACTGGGGCAGGCTCAGGTTGTTCCTTCTCCAAGTCACATTCTGCCTGTGATGGCCTTGGCAATGGTGGGAGGCTGTTTGGCCCAGGCCTATGCTGGTCCTTCTGCAGCTGTTTTCGCAGGATCATATTATGTAGCATAGCACATACCATGACAATTTGGGTACCTGTAGTTGGTGAGTACTGCAAGGCTCCACCAGATGTGTCCAGGCACTGGAACCATGACTTGAGCAGCCCAAACACACGCTCAATTACATTTCGTGTTTGTGCGTGTGCCTCATTATGGCATTCCTGTTCAGGTGTGTGTGCATTTCTGATGGGTGTCATCAGCCATGGCTCCAGTGCATAGCCAGCATCCCCCACTAGGTGACCATGTGGGATGTCCCCATTGGCAAATGTCAGGTACAGCTGTGTCAGATGCCAGATATGGGAATCATGGTAGCTTCCAGGGCAGCCAGCACACACATTCAGTATTATGCCCTGGGCATTACACACAACCTGGCAGTTGATGGAGGGGAAGCCCTTGCAGTTGAAATAGACCCTACCCCGCTCACCATCTGGTGCTTTGATCCGTATGTGCGTGCAGTCTATTGCACCCACTACCTCAGGGTATTCTGCTATTTGCTGGAAGAGACGCATATTGCTAGCCAATTCCTCACGGGAATTGGGGAAATATACATGATCACCGACATGTGCTGACATGGCATCCAGGAACTGGTGCAGTACCCTGGATGCTGATGCCTGTGATATCCCCATCATATCACCAGTTGGTCTCTGGAAGGTACCTGTTGCTAATATTCTTTGGCCAACACATACCTTAGTTTCCACTGGGATGGGTTCCCCTCTGTTAGTTCTGTGTGTGAGGCGTGGCCTGCACAGCTCACCAATTTGCTGCAAGGGGTCTCTGCCCACTCTATAGCGCTCCACTATCTCCAGCTCATGTAGCCCCTTGTAGGTAACCCTGGGCCTGTACACTCTTCTCCCTCTCCTCACTGTGGGTAGTCCAGCAGCATTTGCATTATCACCACCCTCAGCATGTTGCATATGACACTTTATAACAGCAATGGCAGCCCCTAACATTTTTTGTCGCAGTGAAGCTTTTTCAGTTTTCACTTCTATTAGCTTACTGCAGTGTTGCAGTGTCTCTTAAGAGAAACATAATGGACTGTTGTTTGCAGAGTTTTAAGTGCTGGGCTGGGTTTGTGTTCTGCCTGGGTAATTGCCTGTTCTGATTGTTTTCACCTGCTAGCTCTGCTAGTACTCCCTGGTAACTTCCCACTATTTGGTGTGCTTCCTTTTTCCTTTCTGTTTCCTTGGGGGGGGGGGCACCGCGCACACAAGCGCAAACACGCGCACAGCAGCCAACATGCGCGCACACATGCTTACACAGACTAAACCTTGCTTATTCTTGTTAAAACGTGCACACACCAGCGTAAACACGCTTACAACTGTTTACACAGCCTTACATATGCTTACTCAAGCCTACACCCACGCACACACGGTTACACGCACGCAAACTGTCTTACTCGGGTTTATTGGTGTGCACACACGCGCATGCACGCTCAGCAAGAAACATTGGTGTTATCCATGGCATACACCTTCGATTTCTTGACTTTACCTGGCCTACCTGTTGACACACCTCTTTCACTATTATGTGAATGTAAGTTGACACATGACACTCTGCTCCAATGAGATTCACTCCTTTCATACATACCCCCCTCATGATGTCACCTATCTTCTACTCTGTTACACCCCTTATCCTACTCCTACACTCCACTGACTGTGCTCATTTGCTATGTAAACTTGCGATTCACTATCCTAACTTTCATTTGCATAGGATTGCCTACTAATGCTTAGTTACATCTCTTAGACTGAGCTTCCCCCCTTAACAACCTCTACTCGGTGGCCATGTTGTCTTCAGCCTGCCATTCCCTTGCATTGTAAATTCTTTTTAGCTATAAAATCCACATTTGTGGTTCTTAATTATTAATTTTCTGCTTTTAGGGTGCAGCCCATTTGCGCAGCGCTGTGCTACAGTTAAACCCCGGAGATCGGGATAAAAAAAAATATATTTTATTTTTAATTTGCATCCCTTCCCATTGCCAATGGCCATATTTTTGGCCATTGGCATGCTTTCTCCTGTACATTCATGCTTTATTTCCAGCTGACATGGCTCCGTTTTGATATTTGCAGAACCGTACTCAGTTATCAACTGAGTACGTTTCTGCAAGTAACACTACTCCTACTCGGACAGGTTTGGGTTTCCTGGATCGCAAATTTATCTCATTTGCATAGCTTTCACCTGCAATTGAGGTAATTTGCATATCCCATCCCTGTCCATGTAGGACTAGTTTAGAGATCTCTGTTGCACACCCCTACCGGCTGTTCCTGGATCGCTCGGCAGACATGTTGGCTGCATGGAGTCTTACTCTACTCTAAGACTCCCTGCAAGCCTTCGTGAATCCGGCCCATTGTCTGTGAATAGACTATCCCAATGTTTGTCAATGATGTCCCTAAAGTGATTAATATTTCATCCAAATGTAATAACTATAACCTTATATTAGAGCTGTCATTAGAATCTCTTTCCTTATAATCCAGTAATGTATTCCTTTGTTGTTTGGAGGTCTATTCACTGGCTACAAATACA
This sequence comes from Protopterus annectens, assembly GCF_019279795.1. Lineage (NCBI taxonomy): Eukaryota > Metazoa > Chordata > Ceratodontiformes > Protopteridae > Protopterus > Protopterus annectens. The sequence continues at coordinate 1,375,181,799 of NC_056743.1, forward strand.
TTATCCTGTTTATAGCCCCTAATTGAAAACCTATTGGTCATGTCTTGTTTATGATGTTCGAAAAAATCATCAGTCGAGCAAACCCACCTTATACGTAAAAACTGGGATTTTGGAATATTTTTGATGATATGGCGTGGGTGAAAGCTAGATGCATTTAACAAGGTATTATATTCCAGATGTTTATGAAAAAACGTACTACTCTGAGTGCGATTTGAGTTCCTAAACAATGTCACATCCAGAAAAATAATTTCATTAATATAATAATGTACAGTGAAATGAATGCACCAGTTGTTGTTCAGATAACCCACAAATTCCTTTAAGTACTTGGTATCAGACCTCCATATCATCCAACAGTCATCCAGATATCTACACCAAATATCAATCTCTTGTAAAAATATGTTATGATTAGCATCATATATTAATTGTTCCAGAAGGTATCCCATAAACAAATCTGCATAAATGGGAGCAAAAGACTCTCCCATTGCAGTACCCTTGACTTGCCAGTAACAGTCCCCATTGAAATAAAACACATTCTTAGTTAACACATATTCTGTCAAGCATATAAGAAAGGTGTTAAATGCTGATACATAAACATAAATTCTACTGATCCAATATTCCAATGCTATAACACTCGCCCAGTGAGGTATATTCATATAGAGTGCTGTAACATACAGCTTACACATGATCCATCTGGGTTCCATCTGTATATCTGAAATAACTTTCAGAAATTCTGTTGGTGTCTTGTAATCTGGATCTCACAATCTTTAATAAAGGCTTCAAATATTTGGTTAAATATTCTGATAATGGTTCAGTAAAAGATCCCTTGCCTGAAACTATGGGTCTACCTGGAGGTTTGTATAGATCTTTGTGAATCTTAGGTCATCATCATCTTCTTTCAGCTGTTCCTGTTAGTGGACGCCACAGCAGATCACCCATTTCCATTTCTTCCTGTCCTCTGCATCTTGCTCTGTCATGCCAACCACCTGCATGTCCTCTCTCACCACATCCATAAACCTTATCTTAGGCCTTCCTCTTTTCCTGTTACCTGGTAGCTTCATCCTTAGCATCTTTTTCCCAATATACTCAGCATCCCTCCTCAGCACATGTCCAAACCAACGTAATTGTGCCTCTCTGGCTTTGCCTCCATACCTTCCAATATGGGCTGACCCTCTAATATACTTATTCCTAATCCTGTCCATCCTCGTCACACCCAGTGCAAATCTTAACATCTTTAATTCTGTCGCATCCAGCTCAAAACTCCTGCCTTTTTGTCAATGCCACTGTCTCCAACCCATATAACATAGCTGGTCTCACTACCCTCTTGTAGACCTTCCCTTTCACTCTTACAGGTACTCGTCTGTCACAAATCACTAGGGACACTCTTCTCCATCCACTCCATCCTGCCTGTACTCTCTTCTTCACCTCTCTTCCACAATCACCATTACTCTGAACTATTAAACCCAAGTATTTAAATTCATCCACCTTCACCACCTCTACTCCCTGCATCTTCACCATTCCTCTATCCTCCCTCTCATTCGCACACATATATTCTGTCTTAGTCCTGCTGACATTCATTCCTCTTCTCTCTAGAGCATATCTCCATCTCTCCAGGGTCTCTTCCACCTGTTCCCTACTCTCACTACAGATCACAATGTCATCTGCAAATATCATAGTCCACGGGGACTCCTGTTTGATCTCGTCTGTCAACCTGTCCATCACCATTGCAAATAAGAAAGGGCTCAGAGCTGATCCTTGATGTAACCCCACCTCCACCTTAAACGCATCCGTCACTCCCACCGCAGACCTCACCGCTGTCACACTGCCCTCGTACATATCCTGTACCACTCTTACATACTTTTCTGACACTCCTGACTTCCTCATACAATATCACAACTGCTCTCTAGGCACCCTGTTATATGCTTTCTCTAAGTCTACAAAAACACAATGCAACTCCTTCTGACATTCTCTGTACTTCTCCATCAACGCTCTCAGAGCAAAGATCACATCTATAGTGCTCTTTCCTGGCATGAAACCATACTGCTGATCACTAATCATCACGTCCCTTCTTAACCTTGCTTCCGCTACTTTTTCCCATAACTTCATGCTGTGACTGATCAATTTAATGTGTCTGAAGTTACTACAGCTCTGCACATCACCCTTATTCTTAAAAATCGTTACCAAAACACTTTTTCTCCATTCCTCAGGCATCCTCTCACTTTCCAAGATTTCATTAAACAATCTGGTTAAAAACTCCACTGCCATTTCACCTAAACACTGCCATGCTTCCACAGGTATGTCATCTGGGCCAACAGACTTTGCATTCTTCATCCTCTTCATAGCTATCCTTACTTCCTCCTTGCTTATCCATTGTACTTCATGATTCACTGTCCACACATCATCCAACCTTCTCGCCCTCTCATTCTTTTCATTCATCAACCCCTCAAAGTACTCTTTCCATCTCCTCAACACACTCTCCTCGCTTGTGAGTATGTTTCCCTCATTATCCTTTATCACCTTTACCTGCTGCACATCTTTCCTAGCTCGGTCCCTCTGTCTGGCCAATTGGTGCAGGTCCTTTTCTCCCTCCTTAGTGTCCAAGCTTTCATACAAACTCTTCATATGCCTTATCCTTAGCCTTCGCCACCTCTCTCTTTGCCATGCACCTCATCTCCTTATACTCCTGTCTGCTTTCTTCATCTCTCTGACAATCCCACTTCTTCTTTGCCAACCTCTTTCTCTGTATACTCTCCTGTACTTCCTCATTCCACCACCATGTCTCCTTGTCACCCTTCCTCTGTCCAGATGTGATACCAAGTACCTTTCTAGCCGTCTTCCTTACTAGCTCTGCTGTAGTTACCCAGCTATTTGGAAACTCTTCACTGCCACCCAGTGCCTGCCTTAACTCATCCCTGAACTCCACCTCACAATTACCCTTTTTCAATTTCCAACATTTGATCCTTGGTGCTGCCCTCACACTCCTCCTCCTCTTCTTGATAACCAACGTCATCCTACAAACCACCATTCTATGCTACCTAACTACACTTTCTCCGGTCACCACTTTACAGTCTCCAATCTCCATCAAACTGGCCCTCCTATATAAGATATAATCCACCTGTGTGCATCTTTCTCCACTCTTGTATGTCACCCTATCCTCCTCCCTCTTGTTAAAATACATATTCACCACAGCCATGTCCATCCTTTTCACAAAATCCACTACCATCTGACCTTCTGCATTCCTTTGTTTAACACCATACCTACCCATCACTTCCTCATCCCCTCTGTTCCCTTCACCAACATGCCCATTGAAATCTGCTCCAATCACCACTCTCTCACCCTTGGGTACAGTCATCACCACTTCATCCAATTCACTCCAAAATTTTTCTTTCTCATCCATTGCACACCCAACTTGTGGAGCATATGCACTAACAACATTCATCATTACACCATCAATTTCCAGCTTCATAAACATCACTCTATCCGACACTCTTTTCACCTCCAAAACACTCTTAGCATACTGTTCCTTCAGAATAACTCCTACGCCATTTCTCCTCCCATCCACACCATGATAAAACAATTTGAACCCACCTCCGATACACCTAGCCTTACTCCCCTTCCATCTGGTCTCTTGCACACACAATATACCAACCTTCCTTCTGTCCATCATATCAGCTAGCTCTCTCACTATACCAGTCATACTGCCAACATTCAAAGTTCCGACCCTCACTACCGCAGTCCTAGCCTTTCTCCTCTCTTCCTGCCTTCGGCCATATCTTCTGCCTCTTCTCCTCCTTTGGCCAACAGTAGCCCAATTTCCACCAGCACCCTGTAGGCTAACAGTACTAGTGGTGGTCATTGTTAACCCGGGCCTCGACTGATCCGGTATAAAAATGTTTAACGGTGTCTGCATGAAATTATTTGGTGAAGTTTTACGCCAGATGCCCTTCCTGACGCAACCCTCCCCATTTATCCGGGCTTGGGACCGGCACAAAGAAATGCACTGGCTTGTGCATCTTAGGTAATAAATATAAATATTGGCGTTGTGGGTCGGACACTGTTAGGTGAAAGGCAACTGATTTGTTGATAATGCCCTCCTCTAAAGCTAACTTAAGGAAATTATCAGTTTCTTCTTTAAAGCGTATAGTAGGATCTAGAGGCATTTTCATGTAGAACATGCCATCCAACAATTGTCTATCAGCTTCAGCAAGATATGATGGCCAATCCATAACTACAATAGCCCAGCCCTTATCCATCGGTATAATAACTAGATCTTTGTTATTCTGAAGAATAATAGCCCCGCCTTTATCCACCGGTAAAATAACTAGATCTTTGTTATTCTGAAGATTGGTCAAAGCCTGTAGCTCACTACTCAATAAATTATGTTGTAATGCCCTAGATTCGCATGTCCTGAAATGGAGACCTTTAAGAACACATTCCTGAAAAACAGAGACATATTTGTTCATAGGGGGCATGAAAGAGGATTTATGAAATCTAAATTCAGTAGATCCTTGAGAGAGAGAATCCCCCTCAAAGTATAACCTTAGATTAAGTGAACCACAAAAGGCAATTACATCATTAGCCATTGCATCTTCAGGAACAAAAAAGCCAAGCACAAAATTCAAACCTTTGTTCAGCAATTGTATTTCGGCTTCAGATAATCAGACTGATGAAATATTAAGTACATTACACAAACCATCTAATGTGGAATCAACAATTCCAGAAGTGTATCTACATTTAGACCTCTGTTTATGCTTCCTTCCACCCCTTTGTCTACTAACCCTAAAGGGTTAATTACAATGAATTTCTTTGAATCTGGTGAAACCAGTGTGTGATCATTCTCAGTATCAGTGATGGAGGAAGATTCATCCCCTGAAGTTTCCCTGATACTACCCTTTGTTTTCTTCAATATGGACTTATGTCTTTTTCTTTTTTGGGATGAATGTAGAGAATCCTGATTTGCAAATTTAACATTTTTTGGCAACCAAAAGGTTTGCCTCTACTATAATCCCCCACATCCCTATTAAACTTGTGAATCTTTTTTTCTTTAAGTTGTTTCTCCAAGACAATAAGCTCCTGAGTGAGTTTCTGAAAACAGAAAGAATAGAAAGATTGTCCCTCATAAATTTTAACTTCATCAGAAATAGTCTTAACTTCTGCAATAGATTTCACAATTGTGTGTTCATAATATGAAATTAAAATTTGAACAAAACACGGTGAGGCATTTTGTTGTGCCTTGGCTCATTCTTCTAACAAAATATCATCAGTAATACTGACAAAAGGTTGGATATGAATTCTGAGCCCTCTAGGTGTAATGCATTTAACTTTGTAGGCTTTAAAAAGCTTAAGGTGCCACACATTAGTCCTAAGCCCTTTCATAACTCTTGTTAATTGCACAAAATGTTGGTTGCATACAGTTTATGGCTCGGATTCTGCTACCCCAGATATATCACCAATTCCTGAGCTTAACCCAAATGCCTTTAAATCATCTTTATCGGCTGAAAGCTCCTGTAAAATGGTTAGCAAATACATGTATATACACAATCACCTGCAAAACCCTTCAATATAGTACAGAAGTTGAAAAATAATATATAGTCTCTCTCTAACAGAGGGAAAATACATTATAAACCCTATACACTGTGACTGTCAAACATCAAAAACAGAAAAAAATCACTACTGTCAGTCTCACACTATTATACAGATTCACCAGCTTGGATCAAAGAATGATACATAAATGACTTGTAAATTCCTAAGTCATCCAATTCTGTGAAACTGAGTATTGAAAGATCAAAGATGACCCCCAAAACCAGACTATACAATCTACAAAAAGCTCGGTCCCATAAGATGACAATGCCAAGCAGCAATCAATATAACTGGTGGAATACAGAATTCCAGAATATGCTGGCTTCCACTCATACACACTTTAAGTTGCAATCTGTAAATAATGTATTAATAGATAGCACATGATGTCCCAATGATATGAAAATGTCCTGGTAGACAATCCAGCAATGTAAATTTCTTCTTCTTCTTAAAGTCCAAAAAATAACCCCCCAAAAAGCAAAATGCAAGAGCAATAACAACTTGGTCATGTTTGGTTTGGTGCCGAGCAGCATACAATAATCCTTAAACACAAAAAATCACAATACCTTAAATAAAAGAAACATATATGAGTAATGATTCTTTCACAAAAATATCAATATAAATGTATGGTGTGACAGCCCTAAGAATTTATAGCTTCAAAAGGTTCTGTTTCAGACACTACACCTCATGAAAATTAAATTCAACATAGTGCACCAGTTACAAATCCAAAAATAATATTGCAATACATGAAATGTCTTGCAAAAATGTCCAGCTATGTAAATTTCTTCTACTCAAAGTCCAAAGATAGCCCCCCAAAATCAAAAAGCAAAAATGACTACAGCCCAGTCCTATTAAAATAAGTGCCGAGCGACATACAATGAACCTGGGAACCAAAAAGAAGTCACAGTACCTTAAGACATAATCTAAGTAATGAAATGTAGAAATGTATATATAATATTTGTTCCACCAAAATACCAGTAAATATGTAGTTCTGTAGTCCAAATAAATCCCAACTTCTGAATGTTTCATTTCCAATGTTCCACCTAATTGCAGCTAGATTCAATGCAGCCCACTTACTGGGGAGATACCTTAAAAAAGAAAACCGTCCTCAATCCTCCATGCAAAATCTAACCAAACTGGCAATAGCTGTATGCACCTGCCTGACCGATTCAACGTTATGTTCATACAGTGGATATAAAAAGTGTACACAACCTTGTTAAAATGCCAGGTTTTTGTGATATAAAAAATGAGACCACAGTAAAGCATTTCAAAACTTTTCCCACCTTTAATATGACCTATAACCTGTAAAATTCAATTGAAAAACAAACAAAATAAGAAGAAAGTGGTGGAACCAACAAACCCAAAAAATACAAATAGTCAAAAATAAAAAGGTGTGGTGGCTGGAGAGTAAAAAACTCACTTTTATTACCAATAAAATAAATAAATGACTAGTTTAGGTAAGCGCTTTCGAGGTGACCCTCTTCTTCAGACCTTAATAAAAACTTCTACAAACATACAGTTTAAATACAAGTGACAGCCAATAAAAACACACAATCAGAATTAATGAGGCAAACCTCGTTTTCTTAAAAGAGGTTTTAAAGAAACAGCATTGTTCAGGCCAGGTGAAACATAAGCTTTAAAATCAACAATCCATCTAAGCTCTATATTTTCAGTTTCATTACATAAATCTCCTTCTCTTAAGCTCTCATTAATTTTCTGTAAAACGAAGAATTTAAAGTTGTGCTGTGTTCCATAATCTGATACATGTTTAGCCAGTGCACTTGTAGGTTTATTATTACGTATTTCATTCAGATGTTCCATGACCCTCTCCTTCAACATACAATTCATTTTGCCTATATAAAATGCACTGCATGAATTACACTTGGCTAGATAGACTATGTTCTTAGTGCAACAGTCTGCATAGAAAGAAATTTCTACTGGCTTCAAGTGTATTGGATGCACAACCATGCAGGATGACCATATGTTAAAACAGATTTTGCAAGCCCTACATGCATATGTTCCTTTATGCTGTGATATAAACCTTTCACTAGATCTATTGTGTTTATAACATAGCTGTTGCTTTAAATTCTTACTATTTTTAAAACTGAAGCTAGGAGTGGACCCCACAACTCTACTAATATGAGGGTTTGTGAGTAAAATAGGCCATTTCTTTTTGACTATCTCACAGGTCCTGCTAACATCACTTGAAAAAGTTAAACAGCCTATTTACCACCTCAGCACATTTTCCTCCTTCATCATGTACATTTGCAGGGAGTTCTTCAGAAAAATTGGGTTTGGTCATATTGCTATCAAGAGAGCTCACTTCTTCCATAGCCTTATCAGTCTCATAGGCTTTGTAACCCCTATTCATAAGATCAACATGCAAACCATATAATGCCTCTACAAGGTCTCCCCCATCAGTATATAGTCTCTTACAGCGCAATCCTTGATTTTTAACTATATTCCTAGTTATGTGTCTGGGGTACATGCTAGAACGATGAAGAATATTATTCTTCCTACAGCTTTTTCTATGTAACCTAGTTGAAATGCTGGGAGTACTGTAGAGTAAATTAGAGATATGAGGTGGTACTCTCTAGAAAGTTCACTAAACTTTCTAGCTGTATCTCATTACCATGCCATGTAAAAAAGATATCATCGACAAAACATTTATAAAAAGTGACATGTTGCTTAAACATGTCACAGCAAAAAAAAATCTCTTTCTCCCATTGGGCCATCACAATATTAGCATATGTATTTGCACATGCTGTACCCATACCGACCCCCACTTTCTGGACGAAGAACTTTTTCTCAAACAGAAATATATTATTTTCCAAGATCAAATCCAGTAGGGCACAGATCATATTGACCTTGGTATTAGAAAAGTTACTTTCCTTAGTTAACAAGTGTCTTACATTTTCAATTCCCTCATCATTTGGGATCACTGTGAATAAAGAATTAACATCTAGTGTTACAAAGAATACATTGCTGATATCAGTATTGTGTCTATGACTGGCCCAGGCATACAACTGATCCAAGAACTGTTTGCTATCTCTCAGTACAGTTTCTACAGTGTTCAATACATGTCTAAGCTGTTTCTCCACATATATAGATATAGGGTCGGTGAGCCATCCTCTGCCCGATACAATAGGTCGGAGTGGGGGATTCAAGGGATCTTTGTGAACCTTGGGTAGGCCATATATGACTGGTATAGTGGGATGCTCTAGAGAAAAATACATATACAGTGAATAGTCAATTTGATCAGTCATCAGTAAATCATAAGTATAGAAATTCAACCTGTCTATAATACCATTCACCTGAAATTTCTGTAGTACAGCATACACTTTGTCATCATACAACATCTTATGCATTTTCTCAAAATAATCCATAGTGTCAAAGACAACTATCCCACCACCCTTGTCAGCAGGCCTAATAACTAAATGTTCAGTCCTGGTTAATGACCCTAATGCCTCACTTTCCTTCATAGTGAGATTATAAAAACAGTTCTTGGACCTCTCATTGACTGATTTTCTTAGATCATCCTCACACATCTTTATGAACGCCTCCATAGCAGGAGAATTGTTGGGTACAAAAAAACTAGTTTTTTTTTTAATGTACATACATATGCGGTATTCACATCCCCATTCACAAAAATGGTTTTAAGCATTATGTTCCTGGCAGACATATTTAATTCTAGAATTGTATCGACTAAGTTCATCTTGTTAGCTGGAACAAATGATAAGCCTCTATTTAAAATAGATAATTACTCTACAGTTAAACCCACTGAAGACAAGTTGAAAATCAAATTATTCACTTGCAAGTGTTTGTGGTCAGACCTTGTTGTAAGCTGAGGGGTTGGATTGTATCCTCCCTCATCTCCTGCGACTCCGAGACCTCCCCACCCATATGTCCTGCCTTATAGGTAGGGACTTGTCCAAAACAAAATGCTGAGTGATGGGAACCATCTATACCCTGTTTACTTATATTGCCATTTTTAACTATTGTTAATATCTTTGGTCTAACAGCAGGTTCTATGCTTGACAAGCCTATGGTTGCCACCCTGTACATTACTAGACACCAAAGAGGTGTTACAGTGTTCTGCAGACTTGTTCTGTACATCGGCATTTAAGTTAATACACAAACCAGCATTATCAGCAGTATTCATTGCACCACAAGTATTTGCATTACTTATATCAAAAGAAATGTCGACCTGATTGTCCAGGGACAAGAAGACTCATTCTCCATGCTCCAATAGTTCTATCAACTCATGAAGTGAGTCTTGTTTGTTTGAGTCATATGGCATAGATACTCCAACTTCCAAGTTGCATTGGCTCAGCATTGTTTCCACAAGCTGTGCTTTATCTGAGCTACAGCTAGTGTTCAAATTTGAACTGTTAGCTACTGTCCCAGTGGAGTGCCGTACATCATTGCCTGTACTAGAGGAAGGCGGTTACATCAATTTTGGCGCCTTACTAAGATTGCTCTCAGTGTTACAACTGTGGAGAGCATTACTGGTATTGCTAACAGCATAGCTAAATGAGCGCTGCACTGTTACCTGCATGCTGCCTCCATTAATATGGCTCCTAACATCAGTCCATTGTCCTGCCTCCATTGAGCTAGCAGGGAAGCCCATTGGCTGAGCTGTGCTGGGCCAGGAAAAGACATTCCTGGATCAAAAATCGGCAAAGTCCCTTTAAAGTTTTTTTTTGTTTGTTTTTTTCTTTTTCAAGTTTTCTCTCATAGAGAGAAACATTGAGTAAAAAATCATCTATTAGTTGGGTGTAGACTTCACCTTTGCAAGTGTCCATAGGCTGAATTGTGAGATTGTTAATCTCATTTGTTAAAGCATCTTCTTTGGATAGAAAGAAGTCATTAATCAGTAGCATATAGTCAATGCTTAATCGCAGGTTCAAGACTTGCCACTTTTTCAGAAGCTCTGGGTAACTATCACCACAGGAGGGCATTTTAAGCACCCTAAGCCCTCTAGGTATCACTTTAGGGAAAACAGCAGCTTCAAAGCGATAACGCTGCCATAAGAGATGTTTAGCTTTACAGAGTTTGTCCTCCAAATCCTTCAAAATAGCTCTATAAGCAGAAATTTCATCCAATGTATAGCTGTTGGTAACAATATCATCCACACTAAAGGATATACTGATAAGAGGGTTGGCAAAATTACTAGCTGTAGTAGCAGACTTTTCAGTCTGTGCTCTTCTTTCTCCTTCAGTAAGATGCATAGTCGATCCCCTATTCAGGGCAGAATCAATCCTAGCCATATCACTCTCAGCCATGGTTCCACCAAACAGACAAAATACAATTCTAATAAAATGAGAAGAAAGTGGTGGACCCAACAAACCCAAAAAATATAAATAGTCAAAAATAAAAAGGTGTGGTGGCTGGAGAGAAAAAGCTCACTTTTATTACCAATAAAATAAAAGAATAGTTTAGGTAAGCACTTTCGAGGTGATCCTCTTCTTCAGACCTTAATAAAAACTTCTACAAACATACAGCTTAAATACAAGTGACAACCAATAAAAACACACAATCAGAATTAATGAGGCAAACCTGTTTTTCTTAGAAGAGGTTTTAAAGAAACGGCATTGTTCAGGCCAGGTGAAACATAAGCTTTAAAATCAACAATCCATCTAAGCTCTATATATTCAGTTTCATTACATAAATCTCCTTCTCTTAAGCTCTCATTAATTTTATGTAAAACCAAGAATTTAAAGTTGTGCTATGTAACATAATCTGATACATGTACCATAATCTGATACATGTTTAGCCAGTGCTTTTGTAGGTTTATTATTACATGATGGTACAGTGGTAGCATTGTTGCCTCACAACAAGAGGTTCTCCTGTTTGCTTCTCGGCTGGAGTGCCTTCTGTGTGGAGTCTGCATGTTCTCCCTGCGGTCGAGTGGCCTCTGAAATACATGCATGAATGGGCGTGCCTTCGCTGAAGGTTGGGCATCTGGCTGGCAACTTGGCACCATACAAATCGACTGCCAATCATTAGCTGACCGGAGTTCTGCTGTGGTGACCCCTAACCGGGAAAAGCCAAAAAGACAAACAACATGTAATTCAGATGTTCCATGACCCTCTCTTTCAACATATGATTCGTTTTGTCTATATAAAATGCACTGCATGAATTACACTTGGCTAGATAGATTATGTTCTTCGTGCAACAGTCTGCATAGAATGAAAATTCTACTGGTTTCAAGTGTATCAGATGCACAACCATGCAGGTTGACCATATGTTATAACAGATTTTGCAAGCCCTACGTGCATATGTTACTTTACACTGTGAAATAAACCTTTTACCAGATCTGTTGTGTTTATAACATAAAAAACACACCAGAAGATTGCTGGAACACTGAAGATGTATAGGAACAATTCCTATAGTAAAGCTAATGCACGGCCTGGGGTTAAGTGAAACTTTAATATATGAATCAAAAAACATTCAATGACATCCTTGTTAAGGGCTTTCATCCACAAAAGGTGGACTTCATCAGAACACAATAACATAATACTGCCTGATATTTAAAATCATTTTGGCGCCAAACACACTACTTCATCACTGATTTAAAGTGACAGATGCTATATAGGTAAAATATGTTATATTTGTGACTTCAACATTTTTTACATAAAAAAAATAAAATATAAATATAAATAAATTAATATCATACACGCCATGCACAATCAAATAATTAATATTTTTATAAAATAAATATATATGTTATATGCATATATGTACTACAAAGCTTCAAGAAACTATTAATTAGCTAATGCATTTAAAAATAGTTAATACATTTAAAAAAGCATTTAAAAAAGCATTAAGGTTGATGCATGCGTTAGTGCTTTTATATTAAAAAGACCATTTGAATTCATAAATATTTATAACAAAACCAAAAGATTTTTTGTTTTTTGTTTGGTGGGGAGCTGAATGTTGCATAATAAATTGTTATAAAAGCATAAAAAATTGTTACATAAAAATGTTGTAGGTACTATTTAATTCTCCTACCTACCTCCCTAAAGTATGATGCGATAAAATGTATTATAGCTACCTTGTATGTTAAAATATTTAAATATTTAAAACACAACAATAGATATAAATACTTATATACATAAATAAAAATAGATTAAATAATGTTGAACACTTATAAAATCATAAAATCATAAATGCAATGATTAAATAACTACTATATATAAACTTAGACATATAAAATACTGTATGTAAAAAGTACATGAATTCACTAACTTAATTGCAATAAGGGTTTAATGGAAATATATTCATTAAGTCCAGGCTCTCTGGCTGCATCAATTAATATTTGCCAATACATTTCCTTCTTGCCTAAGAGTGCCTTAGTATTGCCACCACGTGGTCCACTTAAAACTTGATCAATAATTGCAAATTTAAAAATGTTTTTAGTTCTAATACAGTATAGGTGGTCATATATTCTTTTTTTGAAATGTTGGTCAGTCTTGCCTATGTAATATGCGGGGTATAACATATACTTGGCAAGATAAATGACAAACTTACTATTACAGTTTCCATGTCTAAAATATAAATAAGTCCTATTAATATTTTCCAATTTCACCCCTTGTGTCTCCCAAATACTGGAACAATGATTACATCATCCACATTTGGTAGTGTGTTTCCTCAATGTCGTAACATTCCTATGTTTTAGTTCATACTCCAGTGACTTCTTCAAATTTGTCCCCATTTTATGAACAAAATTCCATTTCTTTTTTTTGAAATTTACATACAGTTTTAGCCCTGAAGGTATTGCTTACTTGGACATGTATATATATATCAATCTAGTCAAGGCTTCCAGTCCAAAATTTATAGGAAAGAAACTTTCTCTAATAGTTATTTACAATATACCAGTAATCACCCTATACATATGTTGAGAAATATTTATAAGGGGCAGTGTATTATGGCTGCTTGAATGACTTCAAGTTATGATTCTATGATAGATGAGATTAATTATATTAAGTCACTGTTCACCAGCAGGGGATATCCTGTGTCTATATTGAATGATGTTACCTGTTATGTTATCCAAGAATAGGGAAACAAGTATCTTCCCCTACTGGGTGCAGGGACTAGTTTTAATTATAATATTGGTCAACAAGCAGGAAGGCAGTCAACGCACTACAATAGGGTATGTGTGTTACAATACTTACCTTTTGTAAACTATGTAAAAAATATAGTTAAGTATAATTGGAACATTTTGATGATAGACCAAGGAGTAAAAAACATCTTTAAGCATAATTGGAACATTTTGATGATAAATCAAGGAGTAAAAAACATCTTAGGAGATTGTCCCAATTTTGTTCATAAAATGGGGACAAATTTGAAGAAGTCAGTGGAGTACGAACCAAAACATAGGAATGTTATGACACTGAGGAAACACACTACCAAATGTGGATGATGTAATCATTGTTCCAATATTTGGGAGACACAAGGGGTGAAATTGGAAAATATTAATAAGACTTATTTATATTTATATTCCTAAAAAGCTGCAGGAAGAATAATATTCTTCATCATTCTAGCATGCATCCCAGACACATAACTAGGAATATAGTTAAAAATCAAGGATTGCGCTGTAAGAGACTATATACTGATGGGGGAGACCTTGTAGAGGCATTATATAGTTTGCATGTTGATCTTATGAATAGGGACTTCAAAGCCTATGAGATTGAAAAGGCTATGGAAGAAGTGAGCTCTCTTGATAGCAATATGACTAAACCCAATTTTTCTGAAGAACTCCCTGCAAATTTACATGATGAAGGAGGAAAATGTGCTGAGGTGGTAAATAGGCTGTTTAACTTTTTCAAGTGATGTTAGCAGGACCTGTGAGATAGTCAAAAAGAACTGGCCTATTTTACTCACATACCCTCATATTAGTAGAGTTGTAGAGTCCACTCCTAGCTTCAGTTTTAAAAATAGTAAGAATTTAAAGCAACAGCTATGTTATAAACACAACAAATCTAGTGAAAGGTTTATTTCACAGCATAAAGGAACATATGCATGTAGGGCTTGCAAAATCTGTTTTAAAATATGGTCAACCTGCATGGTCGTGCATCCGATATACTTGAAACCAGTAGAATTTTCTTTCTATGCAGACTGTTGCACTAAGAACATAGTCTATCTAGCCAAGTGTAATTCATGCAGTGCATTTTATATAGGCAAAATGAATCGTATGTTGAAGGAGAGGGTCATGGAACATCTAAATGACATACATAATAATAAACCTATAAATGAACTGTCTAAACATGTATCAGATTATGGTACACAGCACAACTTTAAATTCTTGGTTTTACAGAAAATTAATGAGAGCTTAAGAGAAGGAGATTCATGTAATGAAACTGAATATATAGAGCTTAGATGGATTGTTGATTTTGAAGCTTATGTTTCACCTGGCCTGAACAATGCCATCTCATTAAAACCTCTTCTAAGAAAAAGAGGTTTGCCTCATTAATTCTGATTGTGTGTTTTTATTGGCTGTCACTTGTATTTAAACTGTATGTTTGTAGAAGTTTTGATTAAGATCTGAAGAAGAGGGTCACCTCAAAAGCACTTACCTAAACTATTCATTTATTTTATTTTATTGGTAATAAAAGTGAGTTTTTTACTCTCCAGCCACCACGCCTTTTTATTTTTGACTATTTATATTTTTTTGGGTTTGTTGGTTCCACAACTTTCTTCTCATTTTATTAGAATTTTATTTTGTCAGTTTGGTTGAACCATGGCTGAGAGAGATATGGCAAGGATGGATTCTGCCCTGAATAGGGGATCGACTATGCATCTTACTGAAGGAGAAGGAAGAACACAGACTGAAAAGTCTGCTACTACAGCTGATAATTTTGCCAACCCTCTTATCAGTATATCCTTTAGTGAGGATATTGTTACCAACAGCTATAACTTGGATGAAATGTCTGCTTATAGAGCTATTTTGAAGGATTTGGAGGACAAAGTCTATAAGCATAAACATCTCTTATGGCAGCGTTATCACTTTGAAGCTGCTGTTTTCCATAAAGTGATACATAGAAGGCTTAGTGTGCTTAAAATGCCCTCCTATGGTGATAGTTACCCAGAGCTTCTGAAAAAGTGGCAGATCTTGAACCTGCGATTAAGCATTGACTATATGCTACTGATTAATGACTTCATTCTTCCCAAAGAAGAGGTTTTAGTGAGTGAGATTAACAATCTCACAATTCAGTTTATGGACAAGTACAAAAGTGAAGTCTGCACCCAACTCATGGATGATTTATTACTCAGTGTTTCTCTCTATGAAAGAAAACTTGAAAAAGAAAAAAAACAAAAAAACTTCGAAGGGACTTTGCCAATTTTCAAGCTGGGAATGTCTTTTTCTGGCCCAGGACAGCTCAGCCAATGGGCTTGCCTGCTAGCTCGATGGAGGCGGGACAATGGACTGATGTAAGTAGCCATGTTAATGGAGGTAGCATGCAGGTAAGAGAGTAGCGCTTGTTTAGTGATGCTGCTAGCAATACCAGTAATGCACCCCACAACTGTAACACTCACAGCTATCTCAGTAAGGTGCCAAATTTGATGCAACAGCCTTCCTCTAGTACAGGCAATGATGTACGGTGCTCCACTGGGACAGTAGCTAACAGTTCAAATTTTAACACTAACTGTAGCCTCAGATAAAGCACAGCTTATGGAAACAATGCTGAGCCAATGCAACTTGGACATTGGAGTATCTATGCCATTTAACTCAAAAGAACAAGACTCACTTCTTAAGTCGATAGAACTATTGGAGCATGGAGAATGAGTCTCGTTGTCCTTGGACAATCAGGTTGAAATTTCTTTTGATGTAAGTAATGCAAATACTTGTGATGCAATAAATGCTGCTGATAATTCTGGTTTGTGTATTAACTTAAATGCAGATGTACAGAACAAGTCTGTAGAACACTGTAACACCTCTTTGGTGTCTAGTAATGCACAGAGTGGCAACATAGGCTTGTCAACATAGAACCTGCTGTTAGACCAAAGGTATTAACAATAGTTAATAATGGCAATATAAAGAAACAGGGTATAGATGGTTCCCATCATTCAGTGTTTTTTTTGGACAAGGCCCTACCTGTAAGGCAGGACATACAGGTGGGGAGGTCTCAGAGTCGCAGGAGATGAAGGCGGGTACAATCCAATCCCTCAAGTTACAACAAGCATCCAACTACATGCAATTGCAAGTGAATAACTTGATTTTCAACTTGTCTTCAGTGGATTTAACATAATGCTTAAAACCATTTTTGTGAACGGAGATGTGAATACCGCAAATGTATGTACATTAAAAAAAACTAGTTGTTTTGTACACAACGATTCTCCTGCAATGGAGGCGTTCATAAAGATGTGTGAGGATGATCTAAGAAAATCAGTCAATGAGAGGTCCAAGAACTGTTTTTATAATCTCACTATGAAGGAAAGTGAGGCATTAGGGACATTAATCAGGGCTGAACATTTGGTTATTAGGCCTGCTGACAAGAGCAGTGGGATAGTTGTCTTTGACACTATTGATTATTTTGAGAAAATGCATAAGATGTTGTATAATGACAAAGTCTATGCTGTACTACAGAAATTTCAGGTGAATGGTATTACAGACAGGCTGAATTTCTACAAACGCATTAGAAAAATCAGCACATTAAAAGTTCAGAGTCCGCATTCATCCAAGAAGTGAGTTATGAAAAATCCAACCATAGGTTGTTGCAAAAGGTGAAAAGTATAGGAAAGTGTCTCCAGCACTGATACAGAGAATTTCACACACACAGGCCAACAGCGGAACAAACTAAAACTTGGTAAGACAATGGATCCTCGAGTATGACAGGTGCAAATGACTAAAAAACTGTCAGACAAGAAATTACGGCCATCACTCAGAATGTGGACATAACAATCTTTATAATAGTAGCACTCTCCAAGGGATTATGCAAAGCACAAACACCAAATGTCAGACTAGTTTCAGCAAAAAACTTGCCTTCTTCAGTGAAAATTCATAGAATGTTCCCATGCACAAATATATACACACACACCCTTAAAGAAACAAGATTATGATTGGATAATTATAAATGTTCATTCAATCCCGGGGAAAATAACACCCCCAGTTTAATTATCCAACTTTTTTCTTTTTTGTTAAGCAAACCATACCAACCAATTTTATTTGTCCTATCTCCCTCAATTTTATCAATAATTACAAATCTGAACTGTGCTGTAGGATGTTTACAAGAGTGTTTGTACGAGGCATTAGATAGCCTTTTATTTCTCATGTCACTCATTTGTTCTGAGATACGAGTTCTAAGGGTATGTGAGGTTTGGCCAATATAAAAGGCAGAACATGTGCATGTTGCTAAATAAATCAGCCAATCAAAACTGCAGTTACATAAGAATCTAATGTCATATATTGTGGAAGTGTTTCTGCTAGTAAACTGCTGGGATTTCAAAACAAACTTGCATAAAGAGCAATGATCGCAAGGATAACAGCCTACTGCTTTTGCATCAGACAACTTGACCTGATACCCGTTATGTTGTAAATTGTCCCTGTGTTTATAATGAATAAAAAAAGATCCAAGTGTTTTGGCCCTGCGATAAGAAAACATGCATCTATTTGGAAGTATTTCTGATAATTTATTGTCTGTGTGTAGAATATCCCAATGTTTGTCAATGATGTCTCTAAAGTGATTAATGTTGTTTTTCTTTCGGCTTTTCCCGGTTATGGGTTGCCACAGCAGAACTCCGGTTCACTAACGATTGGCAGTAGATTTTTTTATGGTGCCAGCTCAATGCCCAACCTTCAACGAAGGCACACCCATTCATCCAAATGTAGTAACGAACCTTATAATAGAGCTATCATTAGAATCTCTTTCCTGATAATCCAGTAAAAAAATGTAAACAATATAAGTCCATATTGAAGAAAACAAAGGGTAGTGTCAATGGAACTTTGGGGGATGAATCTTCCTCCATCATTGATACTGAGAATGATCACACACAGGTTTCACCAACTTCAAAGAAACACATTGCAACCAACCCTTTAGGGTTAGTAGACGAAGGGATGGAAGGAAGCATAAACCAAGTTCTAAATGTAGATACATTTCTGGAATTTTTGATTCCACATTAAATGGTTTGTGTAATGTACATAATATTGCATCAGTCCAATTATCTGAAGCTGAAATACAATTTCTAAACAAAGGTTTGAATTTTGTGCCTGAGCTTTTTGTTCCTGAAGATGGAATGGCTAATGATATAATTGCCTACTGTTGTTCACTTAATCTAAGGTTATACTTTGAGGGGGAGTCTCTCTCTCAAGGATCTACTGAATTTAGATTTCATAATCCTCTTTCATGCCCCCTATGAACAAATATGTTTCTAATTTTCAGGATTGTGTTCTTAAATATTTACTTTTCAGGACATGTGAATCTAGGGCATTGTAACATAATTTATCTTGTAGTGAGCTACAGGCTTTGACTAGTCTTCAGAATAACAAAGATCGAGTTATTATACTGGCAGATAAATCCGGGGCTATTGTTGTTATAGATTGGTCATCATATCTTGCTGAAGCTGATAGACAATTGCTGGATGGCATGTGTGAAGGCTGCCAGCCTAGCCAGATAGAATATTATAGATAATTCTATCATTTGTAAATATTAATGTAAGGCACAATCTTGCTGTCTTAAATGGAAAAAAACTGCTGTTAGATGTGGAACTGCAAAAAATATAACAACAGTGCACTCTGCTAGCAGAAAGCTGACCAAGTAAAGCATGTTGTGACCCTTCGATCTAAAGTTGGCTCCGGTCTGTCTAGGTGAAGACATCCTTTCTTTTGTTTTAACCAAGAGTTAAATTGTTAGATTTAAACATGCAAATGCATTTTTATTGCTCTGCTTCCTGACCATCTGCAAGATAACAAAAGAAGATGTTAAGAATGTAAATGTAGTTTCTGTTAGCCTGGGAACCCAGGGAAGTGTGAAGAATGATGTAACAAGAACCAGGAATGTGGTTTTAAAAACAGAGAGAATCAGACAGCTTTAAGCATTTTTGTCTTGACCATCCAACTCATCAGCACTCTGCCTGTGTTCTATATGTATATTTCCTTAGACTTGTGTTTTCTCTTAGAAATAGCTAGAAAATAGAAAGATTAGACTAAGTGTTTTTCTGTGATGTCAGAACTGTACTACTGAATTGTTTTAAGTATTTCTCTGTGATCTCTGAACTATTGACTAGCACTGTGTAGTAAGAAGTATTGTCTTGTGTTTTCATTATTTATTATTAAATATTTTAAAATTTTTCAACTGAGGCTGTTTTGTGTAGAGATAATTTAAGCTATTAAGGGTACTTGCATGCCTTGGGTAAAATTTTACAAAGCCACTCCTATAGCTTTAGCCCTGGGCTATACTACAATTGGATCATAATATTGCACAGTAATAAGTGGACACCCTTTTAAGGTCCTTTGAGTAGCTGATAAATATTAGCTGGGTGGTGGCAGTGATTTCTACCATATAGTCTGGGTAAAAGGGGCACAGCTGGATAACCTGTGCCAGCCTTCCCCAAAAGTGTCTGTGTGGTTGTATAAATTCTTATCTCAAAGTGTGTGTGGGTCAGCTACTTGGGCAGGGACTCGAAGCACTGGTTGGACAGAGAGGGTGCTGGAGATTTTAGCTTGCCCAGCTGGCTGAGATCTGAACCCTATAGCTGTGTCAGTGGGGACTCTTATTGGGGACCTGAAGAGCAAGGGAGCGACCAGCCCAGGACTGACTGTGATCTCTGTGTGCTCTTAAGGGAACTTGCACTTTACTGTGTGTACTGGTGTTAGTGGTGAGGATTAAGGCTCCTTGATTGCTGGGCCAGGGCTTGGGCATCACAGCATGTTCTACATGAAAATACCTCTAGATCCTACTATACATTTTAAAGACGAAATTGATAATTTCCTTAAGTTAGCTTTAGCAGAGGGCATTATCAACAAATCAGTTACCTTTCACCTAACAGTGTCTGACCCACAATGCCAATATTTATATTTATTACCTAAGATTCACAAAGATCTATACAAACCTCCAGGTAGATCCCATAGTTTCAGGCAGGGGATCTCTTACTGAGCCATTATCAACATATTTAACCAAATATTTGAAACCTTTATTAAATATTGTGAGATCCAGATTACAAAACACCACAGAATTTCTGAAAATTATTTCAGATATACAGATGGAACCTGGTTGGATCATGTGTACGCTGGATGTTACAGCACTCTATAAAAATATACCTCACTGGGTGGTTTTTGCAGCATTGGAATATTGGCTCAGTAGAATTTCCCTGTATGCACCAGGATTTACCACCTATCTTATATACTTGACAGAATATGTGTTAATTAAGAATGTGTTTTTTTTCAATGGGGACTGTTACTGGCAAGTCAAGCATACTGCAATGGGAGCGTCTTTTGCTCCCATTTATGCAGATTTGTTTATGGGATACCTTGAGGAACAGTTAGCATATGATGTTAATCATAACATATTTTTACAAAAGATTGATATTTGGCATAGATATCTGGATGACTGCTGGATGATTTGGAGGTCTGATGCCAAGTACTTAGAGGAATTTGTGGGTTATCTGATCAACAACAAGTGGGTTATTCATTTCACAGTACATTATCACATTAATGAAATTAATTTTCTGGATGTGACATTGTTTAGGAACTCAGATCAAACTCTTGAGTAGTATGGTTTTTCATAAACAACTGGAATATAATACCTTGTTACATGCCTCTAGCTTTCACCTATGCCATATCATCAAGAGTAATCCAAAATCCCAGTTTTTACGTATAAGGTGGGTTTGCTCAACTGATGAATTTCTCGAGCATTATAAACAAGACTTGACTAATAGGTTTGTCATTAAGGTCTATAAACAGGATAATGTGTTTGTAGCCAGTAAATGGGCCTCCAAACAACAAAGGAATACATTACTGGACTATAAGGAAATAGATTCTAATGGTTAGTTACTACATTTGTATGAAATGTTAATAATTTTTGGGACATCGTTGACAACATTGGGATATTTGACGCACCGACATAAGTTATCAAAAATACATCTAGATACATGTTTTCTTATCACAGGGTCAAAATTATTGGATCTTTTTTTTTAGTCATTACAAACACAGGGACAATTTACAACATAACAGGTATCAGGTCAGGTTGTCTGGTACAAAAGCAGTAGGCTGATATCCTTGTGATCATTGCTCCTTATGTAAGTTTGTTTTGAAATCCCAGCAGTGTACTAGCAAAAATATTTCCACAGTTTATGACATTACATTCTTATGTAACTGCAGTTCTGATTGGCTGATTTATTTAGTGATGAGTACCCGTTCTGCCTTTTATATTGGCCAAAACTCACTTACCCTTAGAATTCCTATCTCAGAACATATGAGTGACAGGAGAAATAAAATGCTATCTAATGCCTTGTATAAACACTCTGTTAAGCATCCCACATCACAGTGCATATTTGTAATTATTGATAAAATTGAGGCAGACAGGACAAATACAATTGGTTGGCATGGTTTGCTTAACAAAAAAAGAAAAAAGTTGGACAATTAAACTGGAGGGATTATTTTCCCCGGGCTTGAATGAACATTTATAATCATCCAATCGCAAGCTTGTTTCTTTAAGGGTGTGTGGGTGTGTTTTCACTGAAGAAGGCAAGTTTTTTTGCCAAAACCAGTCTGACTTTTGGGGTTTGTGCTTTGCATGATCCCGTAGACAGTGCTACCACAATTTCCACATTTTTAGTGCTAGCCATGATTTCTTGTTTTACTAGCTATGCTGGCTTCTGCCCAAACTATAAGGTAGTTTCCACTGCCTCCAACCACTACTTATCAGCTACTCTAAGGTCCTTAACAAAGGGTGTCCAATCCTACTGTGTAATGTTACTATTAAGCCACATGGTAGTCTGACCAAGACTTGCAAGGTTATTAAAGACTGGCCTGTATAGTGTCATCAAATACATATGCAAGTAATCTAAGAGATTAAATATGTCTCACAAATAGCCACAAAGATAGGTTTAAATATATATTTAATAATAAATAATAAAAGAACAAGACAATAGTCAGTAAATCAATACAGTAATTTCACAGTTCAATATCAAAGGAAATATTCAAAAACAACATTACAGGACAGTGTCAAACAAATACAGAAAACATCTAAACTAATCTTTGCTATATTCCTATCTATATCTAAAAGAGACGCTATGCCCTAATTCTTACTTACAGCAAGGCAAATGCAGATGGTGATGATGAGTGGATGTGTTCTTGCTAGGTCCAAGACAAAATAAAAAATGCACAGTCTCTCTCTAAGAGAGTTCTTTAATTAATATCAAATATTACTGCTGGGTTAGCTTGGATGACATAACTTTTTGTCACCTGACATCAGTTCCCAGGGTAAAACACAATCTAAGAGAATTTAAAATCTCTGTGTGAAAAATACATATCTCTCATATGCTTGCAGATCCTGAAAGTCATAAAACAATGAAGCACTTTTACATTTTAAATCTAGTAATTACTTCTCTTTCAAGACAATACAAAAACTTGTAGCTCTAGACATTGTGTCTGCTACACTGAAATTGAGAGAGAACTTTAATAGCACAATCATAAAGCAATTTACTTCAACTTATTTTCTTGAAGTTTTGCAAGTTAATCCTTTTATGTTCTAGTTTCTACTGTTAAAACATACATTTGCACAGGTATATAGTTTATATACATTTCTGTTCTAAGTTAGCTGGGCTTGCTGTGGTTACATTTTAGCTCAGTAGATAACATACAGTTCTAGATAAATCATATCAATATTCCCAAATGACATAAAATAATTTACAAAATTCCAGATAGCTGGGCTGGCAATATTTCTCTATATCGCATTCCCCCTCTCCCCCAAAAAATTTCAAGTTAGTTTTTCAAGTGACCCTTGAGAATCATTGCTTGAGAGGGTTGCACCTATCTGGGAATACCTTACCCAATTCCCTGTCTTGATACCCCATCTGCATTAGCATTGCTAACCCTACTGTGGTGCTGCACTGTCATATCATATGCTTGGAACCCTGGGCTCCACCTTAGTAATGTGACATTTTGCTGGTTGGCTCGATGTAGCCTTGTTAAGTGATTGTGGTCTGTTATTCCAGTGAATTTCCTTCCATACAGATAAGGCTGAAGTTTCTGCAGTGCCCACACTATGGCTAGGCATTCCTTTTCTACAGATGCATAGCATTCCTCCCTGGGTTGGAGCCTACACTGGAATATACCACTGGGTGTTCTTCTCCCTCTGAGAAAACCTGGCTAAGTACGGCCACCACCCCATGGATTGAAGCATCCACCTGCACAACAAATCTTTTGCTGTAATCTGGACTGGCTAACACAGGCAGTTCTCCCAAAGCTCATTTAAGCTTCTGGAATGCCTGCTCACATGCTGGGGTCCACACTACCTTATCTGGCCTGTTTTTTCCTTGTCAGATCTGCGAGGGGAGCAGCAATGGTACTATAACTGGGGACAAACTTTCTGTAGTACCACCCTGTCCCTAAGAATGCCCTCACCTGTTTTTGGTAACAGAGACAGGCCATGCCTGAATGGATTCCATTTTGGCAGGTTCTGGCTAGATCTTACAACTCCCCACTCTATGTCCCAGGTAGTAGTCCCCTGGCATACCCACCTGACATTTGCTGGTCTTAAGGGTCAACCCTGCCATCTGTAGTCTTCCCAGCACTTCCCTGAAATGCTGAATGTGCTTTTACCAGGAATGGCTGAAGATAGCAATATCATCTAGGTAAGCAAGGGAAAAATCTCCTGCTCCTGCTAGGATATGATCTACCAGACTCTGAAAAGTCACTGGAGCATTTTTTATCCTAAAGGCCCTCTTTGTGAACTCATACAAGCCAAAAGGAGTCATAAAGACTGACCTCTCTCTACCACTGGGAGTCAAGGGCACCTGCCAGTAACCTTGGTAAGATCAATGGTGGTAAGATACTTTGCCCCACCCAGCTGCTCTAGGAATTCATCTATCCTAGGCATGGGGTAAGCATCTGACTCCTGTAGTCCACACAGAACCTTGTGCTGCCATTTTTCTTTGGTACCAGCACCACTGGGGAGGCCCATGGACTGCTGGACTCCTGTATTATCCCAAGTTCCAACATGTCCTGTATTTCCTCCCTCAGAGTCTGTTTGACTCTCTCAGGCACCCTATAAGGGGTCTGCTTAATAGGCCTTTGGGGTCCTGTATCCACATGGTGTTGCACCAGGTGGGTGCACCCTGATTTTAGTGAACATGACCCAAGCTCCTGTAACACTGGTTGGATTTCTTGAACCTGGGTAGGGGATAGCTGCTGGGACATTGCTACCCTTTCCACCGAGGTGTCAGTCCAAGCCTCACTGAGGAGATCAGTCACCAGATCCCACTCAGAGTCCTCCTGCTATCCACTGCAGATACTCAGCACAAGGGCCTTCCTATCATGGGTTACCACCATGTAGGGTTTCTCCCAAGCTGCCTGCAGCTTGTTGTGTCTGACAGAAATGAAAACCATTACCTGCTGCCTACTGCATACTCTCTATGGCTATCCCACCACTGCCAACCAATTAATATGTGATGTGGATATCCCACCACTGTCCACCCAATTAATATGGCAAGCCCCTGCACTGCCCAGTAATCAATGAGCCTCAATCCTCACCACTGGCAACAGCTAAGGGATGTACACACTGGGAGTATGACAAGTACACACACACAGTAAAGTGCAATTTCCCTTAAGAGCACACATAGACCACAATCAGTCTGGGTCTGGTTTTTCCCTCTTTCTTCAGATCCCCCAAAAGATGCCCCACTGGCAGAGCTATAGGGCAGAGATCTCAGCTGAGTGGCTAAGCCAAAACCTCCAGCACCCCCTCTGTCCAACCAGTGCTTTGTGTCCCTGCCCAACTAGCTCACACACACACACACACACACACACACACACACACACACACACACGCACACACACACACACACACACACACACACACACAGTCTTTGAGGTTTGATTGGTGTAGAAACACACACACCTGGGAAAAGCTGGCACAGGTTTAGTAGCTATGCCCCCTTCTGCCCAGACTATAAAGTAGTTTCCACTGCCACCGGCCACTACTTATCAGCTAATCTAAGGCCCTTAACAAAGGGTGTCAAATCCTACTGTGTAATGCTACTATTAATCCAAATGGTAGTCTGACCAAGACTTGCAAGGCTATTTAGGAGTAGCTTGTACAGTGTCACCAAATACATATGCAAGTACACAAAGAGTTTAAATATGTCTCACAATTATCAGCCACAAAGATAGGTTTAAATATATTTAATAATTAATAATAACATAACAAGACAATACTCAGTAAATCAACACAGTAACTTCACAGTTCAAAATCACAGGAAATATTTTAAAACAACATTGCAGGACAGTCTCAAATAAATACAGAAAACATCTAAACTAATCTTTACTATATTCCTATATATATCTAAATGAGATACTATGCCCTAAATCTTACTTACTGCAAGGCAAGTGCAGATGGTGATGATGAGTGGACATTCTTGCTAGGTCCAAGACAAAATGCACAGTCTCTCCCTGAGAGAGGTCTTAAATTAATATCAAATATTACTGCTGGGTTAGCTTGGATGACATCACTTTTTGTCACCTGAGTTCAGTTCTCAGGCTAAAACAGAAACTAACAGAATTTAACATCTCTGTTTGAAAAATACATATCTCTTAGATGTTTGCAGATCCTGAAAGCCATAAAATAATAAAGCATCTTTACATTTTAAGCCTACTAATTACTTCTCTTTCAAGACAATGCAAAAACTTTTAGCTCTATACATTGTGTCTGCTACATTGAAACTGAGAGAGAACTTTTATAGCACAATTGTAAAGCAATTTAATTTCAACTTATTTTCTTGACATTTTGCAAGTTAACCCTTTTATATTCTAGTTTCTACTGTTAAAGCATACATTTGGACAAGTATATAGTGTATATGAATTTCTGTTCTAAGTCAGCAGGGTATGCTGTGGTTACATTTTAGCTCAGTACATAATATACAGTTCTGTATAAATCATATCAATATTCACAAATGACATATAATTATTTACAAAATTCCAGATAGCTGGGCTGGCAATATTTCTTAATATCACACTGAGTACCAGATCTGGTATGTTTGATCTGGTCGGATCGTGTACTATCTTTTCCAGGGTGTTTGTGTTAATGAAGTCCAGGAGGTATCATGCCTGTTAGTTTGATGCAGTGTATATTTCCCAGAATAGGGAGGGATAATCAAAGTCACCCATGAATAGTGTGTTTGATTGGATGGTGAGTGCCTCTAGTAGGTTTGGGTAAGAGTTTTAAAACTCTAGGGACATAGATGGGGACCTATAGCTAGTCATGATATGGTGATGGACCTTATCTATGATGACTTGTAAGTGAATAAGCTCCATGGTATCATCCTGTATAACAAACCTGGAGGTATATGGATAAATAACTCAAGCAAGCGTTGACAGAGTGAGAAATAACCTTCTATGTGTAAAAAATCCAAGTAATCCGGTCTTCTGAGACAAATAATTCAGTTTATTACACAGATAAACCACGATAAGCGGTTTCACTAACTAGTAGCTTCTTCAGATCACAAACAGGAAGCACAGGAACCATGTGCTTTAAATATCTGCATGTTAATTAATCAACCAACTTTTAAAGCAGAAGCGCCATAAAACCTAAAAACTAAATATATAAACATAAAATCATCTCAAGATGCAACAGAAATAAACAATGGTGTATTTTGCTGAGAGCTGATAAAGGTCATGGTTTAAATGAAAGGGCATCTATCAGACCACACCTAAAGAAACGTAGGCACACTAAGTTCTGAAATTTTTAAGAATTCAATGTGCTCTGATATTTGTTCCCATACATATACATACACATACATATATCACATTTTTGGGTAACTTATTCATTTTATATTGTAATACTGTTAATGTTAATGGTTTTAGCTTCATTTTTAGACAATAACTTATTTATTTATTTATTTATTTATTTATTTATTTATATTTTTGTACACATTCATTCATTCTTTTATATTTAGATACATATATTTATTAAGACACTACATTTATATACACATTTTTATACATATGCAGATATACATCTTTGTTTATGCACTGACCTTATTATACCAAGTATCACTTTGGTTGATAATAGTTCTTTCGACTTGTATATGGTTTCATGTTTTTGATGGCATCTACTATGTATAGTTTCTAAGTTGCCTCGTATTATTAATAATATGACTATCACATGCAGTTATGTATTAGGCTGTATACACTTTCGTACTTGATAGTATGCTGCTCACAACGTGTTCTTATATTTACTTCAATTTTTATTGTTTCTTATGGAATAAAGTTATTTTAATTTTTTAAAAGTAATATGCATACACCATTGTTTATTTCTGTTGCATCTTGAGATGATTTTATGTTTATATATTTAGTTTTTAGGTTTTATGGCGCTTCTGCTTTAAAAGTTGGTTGATTAATTAGCATGCAGATATTTAAAGCACATGGTTCCTGTGCTTCCTGTTTGTGATCTGAAGAAGCTACTAGTTAGTGAAAGCGCTTATTGTGGTTTATCTGTGTAATAAACTGAATTATTTGTCTCAGAAGACCGGATTACTTGGATTTTTTACACATAGAAGGTTATTTCTCACTCTGTCAACGCTTGCTTGAGTTATTTATCCATTTACTTATCTTTTTTATAAGCAAGCGTGCTGTGGCAGTAACCAGCATTTTTAATTTACCTTTCAAACCTGGAGGTATGTTTTTTGCTAGTATAGATCAAAACACCTTCACCTTTGTCTGTGCAGTTGTTGGTCTATAAGTGTGGAATGAAGTGTAACCTTGCACTTCTGGAGTATTTTCAACAGCTTTAAACCAAGTCTTGGTCATGATGCAGATGTCTACATTCTCTAGAGTGAGGAGGGCTTGAAGGCTGTGAAGTTTTTTGTTTAGGCTCTAGGCACTGAGCAGTAAAATATTACAGCTGCTTGTAGACTTTTTTCATAATGTTGGTAGTTTTGTCTTTTTGGCATTACCAAAACATGATTGCATTTAACGTGTTGTCAGATCATGCCATCTTCCACTAACAACACAATAGAACCAAAAACCAGATAAGAATGCTTATTACCTCTGTGTCTTGAGATGCTAATGTCCTTTAAACAAGCAGCAAAAAATAGATGAAAATCTCTGCAACGGTCCACAGTGAATAAAACTGATTTAATATAAAAAAAACAACAGTAAAAAACAATGGTTAAGCACTTTCACTTGCTCCAAGGCAAGCTTCATGAGAACACTGAGAAACAAACTTATTAACATTTAAATAAACTATTTGGCGCCAAAAGTGCTGTTTAAAAGTAATGCGTTTAAAGGCATATGACATGTACAAAAGCATAAAACTAAAATAATAGGCTAAGTGTGTCCCTAAAACCCTAAATAACTTCTTGATGTATCGGCAAATGTGAATCAAATGCTAACTGACCTACCTATATACATTGAACATAAAATCTTCCCATAAAATTTATAAAAATAAAATATATTGTGATATTTATCTCATATGACAAACTACTAAGAAATGTGTGAATACAAATAAAAAACCTACATAATATAAGTTAAATTGCTCATATAAAAAATATATATATGAGTTACTCATATAAAAAACCTCAACTGATGCACCAAAAATCACAATTAATGTACAAAAAAAACTGCAGATTATGTTATAATATTTGTAAACAATCATTCCATAGCTAACAGGGGTTTAATAGGGATGACATAATTTACTCCAGGTGTGGTGGAAGAATCAGTATATATTTTCCACCAAAATTCTTTATATGATAATATTCTTTTATAATCCTCACAAGGTCTATTTGGACGCTATCCAATATTGCAAAATTGAAAAAATGCCTGTCACCACACTTCTTAATATGTCTATACAGGGCGTTTTTTTTCATCTTTGATTCTAATGCTCTATAAAGGTGCATAGATACGCTTATTGAATTTCCTTTCGGTCTTTCCAATGTAGAATCCTACAATCAGACCATACATTTTGCTAAATATATAATCATATATATGGTAGAGTGTGTGCTCTGGAACATGGACCATATATAGGCAAAATAAAGAAAATCCTGATTGACAACTGGAATATCATTCTAGTCAACCAGGATATTGCTAAGATCTTAGGGGCCGGACCACAGTTTGTCTTTAAGATGGGACAGAATATTAAAAACTACCTAGAGAGAGGAAATTGGTACAAAGTTTCCCATAATACACATACAAAAAATGTGGGAGTTGTAAACAATGTCACACAATTTTTCAGGAAAACAGTATATTGCTAGAAAATGTGAACAGAACTAGAATTAGATTCCAACAGGGAAATTGTAATACCAAAATGATTATATATTTAGCAAAATGTATGGTCTGCTCAGGATT